>NW_026453805.1:0-51878 GCF_943734755.1 Anopheles moucheti | reverse complement strand
AAACTCATTCCTGGTGGACCTTCATAGCAAAGTACAAAGTTCGAATCAGATGGACAAAGTTAGTTGAAATAGACAGTTTTTGCATGAAAACTCATTCCTGGTGAACTTCATAGCAAAGTACAAAGTTCGTTTTGGATGGACAAAGTTAGTTGAAATAGACAGTTTTTGCATGAAAACTCATTCCTGGTGGAACTTCATAGCAAAGTACAAAGTTCGTTTGGATGGACAAGTTAGTTGAAATAGACAGTTTTTTGTATGAAAACTCATTCCTGGTGGAACTTCATAGTAAAGTACAAAGTTCGTTTTGGATGGACAAAGTTAGTTGAAATAGACAGTTTTTGCATAAAAACTCATCCTGGTGGAACTTCATAGCAAAGTACAAAGTTTCGTTTTGGATGGACGAATTAAGTAGAAATAGATAATTTTTGCATGAAAACTCATTCCTGGTGGAACTTCATAGCAAAGTACAAAGTTCGTTTTGGATGGACAAAGTTAGGTTGAAATAGACAGTTTTTGCATGAAAACTCATTCCTGGTGGAACTTCATAGCAAAGTACAAAGTTCGTTTTGGATGGACAAAGTTAGTTGAAATAGACAGTTAATGCGATACTCTCTGATTTCTTGCGCATTAAATAAAAAAACACGTGATTTTGCCTGTCGTTGATGTCGCTGTGCGTCCACTCTGGTTTTATTTCCACCTGTCACTGAACTGTCAAATTTTAGCTTGACTGACAGTTATGTTACGTTTGCGTTTATATGCTATGTTTGGTTGCTGGAGTTTAACCGCTACATCTACTCCCCCTGGGGGATCGGAGATTGATGTTACCTTTTTCGAAGGATTCGATGTTATCAACTCCATTTTGTAAGCTGGCTTTAGTCGATCAATGCTTACCGACGTATTCTTTCCTTTCATATCCAATATGAAATATTTTCTAAGCCTTTTGAGGACTGTATAAGGTCCTTCATAAGGAGGTTGTAGTCCTGTTTTTACCTATCAATTCTAACATAAACTTGCTTTGCATGAGCTTAAATCATTATGCACGTAACTGTTTGCAGTGGATTGTCTTGGTACAGAAGGGGATATGGATTTAAAAGCGTTTCTAAGACGGCTCAAAAAATCGCTTATGTCTGTTGGTTCTTTTCCTGGTGGACGCGAAAAAATCAGCTGGCAACCTAAGACTTTGACCGTAGACTAACTCTGCTGGAGAAAATCCTAAGTCTTCTTTAACGCATGATCGTTATGCCTAGCATCACTAACGGTAGTTTTTCGGTCCATTTATCAGACATATCGTTTGCCATAAGCGCACTTTTTAAATGGCGGTGAAACCTCTCCACCATGCCATTCGCTTGAGGATGGTATGCTGTTGTTTTACAATGATTGCTGCCTAATAGCTTTGCTAGTTCTGTAAATAGTTTAGATTGAAACTGTGTTCCTCTATCTGTAGTAATGATAAGAGGGCATCCGAATCTAGCTATATATTGTGTTACAAATGTTTTTGCGACTGTTTCGGCAGTTATATCTGTTAGAGGAATTGCTTCTGGCCATCTGGTATACCGATCTATTATTGTTAACAGGTAAGTGAAGTTATCTGATGGAGGAAGAGGTCCTACTATGTCTAAGTGTACATGATCAAATCTTCCTTTCGGTATATCGATTTCTTGGAACGGAGAACGGGTGTGGCTGGTTACTTTCGCGATTTGGCACCTTTCACAGGCTTTACACCATGAGTTAATGTTTTTGTTCATTGCGGGCCAAAAATATTTTAGAAGAAATTAACTTCCTCGAAGCTCTATTTCCAGGATGGGAAAAACCATGTAATTTACAGAAAAGATTGAACCTTAATTCTTCTGGTATGTATAGGCGATTAGTACCAGTTGAACCTTCAAAATATAATCTCGATTATTAATGAAAACTTTTTCTAATCTATTACTTTGAGTTAGATGGTTGGTTTTGAATTAGGTATTTTAGTTCCTTATCCGTTCCTTGGGATGTGGCCAGAGTGTCATAATCGAATGCTTCCACACTGTTGGTGTCTCCAATTCTTGACATCGTGTCCGCGACGATGTTGCTTTGTCCCTTCAGGTACCTAATGTCAGTAGTGAATTGAGCTATATAATCCATGTGTCTGGATTGGCGTGGAGACTTTTCAGATTTTGTGGTAAAAAGCAGTTGTAAGGGGCTTATGGTCTGTTAGGACAGAGAATTCTCTCCCTTCGACGAAGTACCGGAAGTGTTTTATAGATAAGAAAATTGCTAAGAGCTCCTTGTCGAATGTGGAATATTTACGTTCGGCTTCTGAAAGTTGCTTTGAAAAGAATGCTAATGGTTCCCATGCATTATTGTGCCATTGTTTGCAATACTGCTCCTACTGCAACGTTCGAAGCGTCAGTAGTAATATTGTACAGAGTGTTGCTTCTCGGATGATGCAGCAACACGGTTTCAGCTATCTCTGACTTAAGCTTTTCAAAAGCAGCGTCACATTCGGGTGACCATAAACACTGTTCTGTTTGATTTTTTGAACAGTTGGCCATTAGCTGATATAATGGTTTTGTAATTTCGGCAATGCGTGGGATGAAACGGTGGTAGAAGTTTACCATTCCTACGAATCGCTGAAGTGTTTTAGGCTTGTGGGCTGTGGAAAATTGCTGATAACTTCAACTCTTTCCGGGGCTGGAGCTATGCCATCTTTAGAAAATGATGTGTCCAAGAATTCTATCTCAGGCACTCCTAAAACACATTTCGATGGTTTTAGTTTGATGTCAAATTCATCTAAGCGCCTTAACACTTGGGAGAGATGTTCTCTATGCTGTTCGGGAGAACTGCTTCCTATGAGGATATCGTCTATGTAGACGTAGACAAATGTTAAATCCTGGAAAATTGAATCCATAAATCTTTGGAAAGTGGGCACCAGCATTTCTAAGCCCAAAAGGCATTCTTAAAAACTCGTATAACCCAAACGGTGTTGTTATTGCCGTTTTGTGCACGTCTCCTGGAGCTACTGGTATAATGTGATAAGCTCGGACAATATCCAACTTAGAAAAAATGTTACAGTTTTCTAAGTGCATCGAAAAATTTTGAACGTGGGGAATAGGATATCGGTCAGGAATTGTTGCAGCGTTCAATCTGCGAATAATCGCCACAAGGGCGCCAATCGGTATCATTCTTTGCAACCATGTGTAACGGGTGAGGACACAGGTGATGAAGATTGTTGACAAATCCCTAGTTCTATCATAATGTTGAAATTCAGAAAGGGCTGCATTATGTCGAACTGGATCTAATCTTCTAGGCTTGGGAAACTGGTAGCTGACCTTTGGTATGAATATGGTGAACTATGTTGTGCCTTACAGGTTTGTTGTAATTAGGAGACTCTGTCAAAGATGGAAAATTATCCAAAAAGGTTTGAGAAACTACTATTAATGAACAAATAGTTTGGGACTGGGGTTGTTTCGACTGTGGCAATGCGTGCCGTAACTTCCAAGTTTGTTAATGAGTCGATTAACTTTTTGTTTTTTATATCCACTAGCAATCCGTATTTTTTCAAAAAATCGGCGCCTATGATTGGGTGGTTAACAGCTGCAAGAATGAAAGTATGAGGATATACGCGACGAAGACCTAATGAGACCTGAAGCAGCTTAACACCGTAAACAGCAATGGATGATCCGTTGGCGGCGATAAGGCTATCACTGGATTTCGTCATTTTTCCGAAAATGTTGTTAGGGATGACCAGATACTTCTGCACCACTGTCAATCAGAAAAGTTAACTTGGACATGTTGTCGAAAACAAAAGACGGCAAGTTTCTAGGGAGCCACACTCAGACCCTGCCATATCTGGTAACCCTACTCGTTTTTTGGCACTTTTGGTTTAAAATTGCATGGTGGAACACCACTATTGTAAGCTGCGTTACCGAACCGTGTATGGTACCAACATTTGAGGTTTGGAGTCTTTGATCGATTTCGACCACGAGAAACATTACGATCACGACAACTCGATCGACCACGAGAACGTCCGCGAGTCGCGCGATAGAGCTAATTTCTGAATCTGATTCTTGAGCTCCATTATTTCATCACGGAGAGATGCTACTTCATGGCTCGAAGAATTTCCCGAAAACCCAGCACACTCGTTCACCGTGGTTCCTTTTGAAGCTTCCCAAATCCTATCTGCTATTTCTACTATTTCACGCATTGGACGCTCGCCTAAGAATATTACCAGCAATTTCGATTGCCTTTGGCAATCGACCTAACCACAAACGCTTTACCAACCTTTCCGACACATCGGTCGACGATCCTGCTAGTTGCGTCATTCGGCGATGGAACTCTGATGGACTAGAGTCCCCTATTTCTGCGTTGTACAGCAGCTTCCCTATGCGTTGTTCTTCGCTGGCCGAGAGTCTGGTCATCAGTGCATGTTTTAAACTGGTGTACCGATTTTCCTCCGGTGGCGAGCGGATGACATCTATAACTTTATCCAACGCGTCGGGAGTTAAGGACGCAAGAAGATGGGCGTACTTGGTGTTTTCCGACCGAATGTGCGTAAGGTCGAACTGCGCCTCCGCCTGGATGAACCAACTGTCGGGTGCGTTCATCCAGAATCCAGGGAGTTTGAGCGAACATACTTCCGGATACGACTGCATCGTCGGAGCATTCTGTGGTGGCGGAATATACGGCGGTGTTAGCAATTGAATGTGCTGCGGAGGTGCTGCACCCGCTGCTGGTGGTGGCAGGTTCTCGTCGCTGGGCATCACTGGCATCACTAGGCTGGTAATAGGATCCAATAGGATCACAGCAGGATCAAAATCACAATCGGTGAGAGGATGACGCCGTTGGCACGTGGGTTAGCTTTTGCTAACAAAATGGCGGACTCAGAATAATGTGTGAATCACGATGCGACAGCGATGAATAGCGAATAGCTTCTCGGAAAAAGGTCCGATGAATTAGAACTTTCCTTCCGCAGGCAGGCGATCACGTCGGGGTCACCAATAATGCGATACTCTCTGATTTCTTGCGCATTAAATAAAAAAACACGTGATTTTGCCTGTCGTTGATGTCGCTGTGCGTCCACTCTGGTTTTATTTCCACCTGTCACTGAACTGTCAAATTTTAGCTTGACTGACAGTTATGTTACGTTTGCGTTTATATGCTATGTTTGGTTGCTGGAGTTTAACCGCTACACAGTTTTTGCATGAAAACTCATTCCTGGTGGAACTTCATAGCAAAGTACAAAGTTCGTTTTGGATGGACGAATTATGTTGAAATAGATAATTTTTGCATGAAAAACTCATTCCTGGTGGAACTTCATAGCAAAGTACAAAGTTCGTTTTGGATGGACAAAGTTAGTTGAAATAGACAGTTTTTGCATAAAAACTCATTCCTGGTGGAACTTCATAGCAAAGTACAAAGTTCGTTTTGGATGGATCAATTTAGTTGAAATAGACAGTTTTTGCATGAAAACTCATTCCTGGTGGAACTTCATAGCAAAGTACAAAGTTCGTTTTGGATGGACGAATTAAGTTGAAATAGATAATTTTTGCATGAAAACTCATTCCTGGTGGAACTTCATAGCAAAGTACAAAGTTCGTTTTGGATGGACAAAGTTAGTTGAAATAGACAGTTTTTGCATGAAAACTCATTCCTGGTGGAACTTCATAGCAAAGTACAAAGTTCGTTTTGGATGGACAAAGTTAGTTGAAATAGACAGTTTTTGCATGAAAACTCATTCCTGGTGGAACTTCATAGCAAAGTACAAAGTTCGTTTTGGATGGACAAAGTTAGTTGAAATAGATAATTTTTGCATGAAAACTCATTCCTGGTGGAACTTCATAGCAAAGTACAAAGTTCGTTTTGGATGGATCAATTTAGTTGAAATAGACAGTTTTTTGCATGAAAACTCATTCCTGGTGGAACTTCATAGCAAAGTACAAAGTTCGTTTTGGATGGACGAATTAAGTTGAAATAGATAATTTTTGCATGAAAAACTCATTCCTGGTGGAACTTCATAGCAAAGTACAAAGTTCGTTTTGGATGGACAAAGTTAGTTGAAATAGACAGTTTTTGCATGAAAACTCATTCCTGGTGGAACTTCATAGCAAAGTACAAAGTTCGTTTTGGATGGACAAAGTTAGTTGAAATAGACAGTTTTTGCATGAAAACTCATTCCTGGTGGAACTTCATAGCAAAGTACAAAGTTCGTTTTGGATGGATCAATTTAGTTGAAATAGACAGTTTTTGCATGAAAACTCATTCCTGGTGGAACTTCATAGCAAAGTACAAAGTTCGTTTTGGATGGACGAATTAAGTTGAAATAGATAATTTTTGCATGAAAACTCATTCCTGGTGGAACTTCATAGCAAAGTACAAAGTTCGTTTTGGATGGACAAAGTTAGTTGAAATAGACAGTTTTTGCATGAAAACTCATTCCTGGTGGAACTTCATAGCAAAGTACAAAGTTCGTTTTCGATGGACAAAGTTAGTTGAAATAGACAGTTTTTGCATAAAAACTCATTCCTGGTGGAACTTCATAGCAAAGTACAAAGTTCGTTTTGGATGGACAAAGTTAGTTGAAATAGACAGTTTTTGCATGAAAACTCATTCCTGGTGGAACTTCATAGCAAAGTACAAAGTTCGTTTTGGATGGACAAAGTTAGTTGAAATAGACAGTTTTTGCATGAAAACTCATTCCTGGTGGAACTTCATAGCAAAGTACAAAGTTCGTTTTGGATGGACGAATTAAGTTGAAATAGATAATTTTTGCATGAAAACTCATTCCTGGTGGAACTTCATAGCAAAGTACAAAGTTCGTTTTGGATGGATCAATTTAGTTGAAATAGACAGTTTTTGCATAAAAACTCATTCCTGGTGGAACTTCATAGCAAAGTACAAAGTTCGTTTTGGATGGATCAATTTAGTTGAAATAGACAGTTTTTGCATGAAAACTCATTCCTGGTGGAACTTCATAGCAAAGTACAAAGTTCGTTTTGGATGGACGAATTAAGTTGAAATAGACAGTTTTTGCATGAAAACTCATTCCTGGTGGAACTTCATAGCAAAGTACAAAGTTCGTTTTGGATGGACAAAGTTAGTTGAAATAGACAGTTTTTGCATGAAAACTCATTCCTGGTGGAACTTCATAGCAAAGTACAAAGTTCGTTTTGGATGGATCAATTTAGGTGAAATAGACAGTTTTTGCATGAAAACTCATTCCTGGTGGAACTTCATAGCAAAGTACAAAGTTCGTTTTGGATGGACAAAGTTAGTTGAAATAGACAGTTTTTGCATGAAAACTCATTCCTGGTGGAACTTCATAGCAAAGTACAAAGTTCGTTTTGGATGGACGAATTAAGTTGAAATAGACAGTTTTTGCATGCAAAACTCATTCCTGGTGGAACTTCATAGCAAAGTACAAAGTTCGTTTTGGATGGACAAAGTTAGTTGAAATAGACAGTTTTTGCATGAAAACTCATTCCTGGTGGAACTTCATAGCAAAGTACAAAGTTCGTTTTGGATGGACAAAGTTAGTTGAAATAGACAGTTTTTGCATAAAAACTCATTCCTGGTGGAACTTCATAGCAAAGTACAAAGTTCGTTTTGGATGGACGAATTAAGTTGAAATAGACAGTTTTTGTATGAAAACTCATTCCTGGTGGAACTTCATAGTAAAGTACAAAGTTCGTTTTGGATGGACAAAGTTAGTTGAAATAGACAGTTTTTGCATGAAAACTCATTCCTGGTGGAACTTCATAGCAAAGTACAAAGTTCGTTTTGGATGGATCAATTTAGTTGAAATAGACAGTTTTTGCATGAAAACTCATTCCTGGTGGATCTTCATAGCAAAGTACAAAGTTCGTTTTGGATGGACAAAGTTAGTTGAAATAGACAGTTTTTGCATGAAAACTCATTCCTGGTGGAACTTCATAGCAAAGTACAAAGTTCGTTTTGGATGGACAAAGTTAGTTGAAATAGACAGTTTTTGCATGAAAACTCATTCCTGGTGGAACTTCATAGCAAAGTACAAAGTTCGTTTTGGATGGACAAAGTTAGTTGAAATAGACAGTTTTTGCATGAAAACTCATTCCTGGTGGAACTTCATAGCAAAGTACAAAGTTCGTTTTGGATGGACAAAGTTAGTTGAAATAGACAGTTTTTGCATAAAAACTCATTCCTGGTGGAACTTCATAGCAAAGTACAAAGTTCGTTTTGGATGGACGATTAAGTTGAAATAGACAGTTTTTGCATGAAAACTCATTCCTGGTGGAACTTCATAGCAAAGTACAAAGTTCGTTTTGGATGGACAAAGTTAGTTGAAATAGACAGTTTTTGCATGAAAACTCATTCCTGGTGGAACTTCATAGCAAAGTACCAAGTTCGTTTTGGATGGACGATTAAGTTGAAATAGACAGTTTTTGCATGAAAACTCATTCCTGGTGGAACTTCATAGCAAAGTACAAAGTTCGTTTTGGATGGACAAAGTTAGTTGAAATAGATAATTTTTGCATGAAAACTCATTCCTGGTGGAACTTCATAGCAAAGTACAAAGTTCGTTTTGGATGGATCAATTTAGTTGAAATAGACAGTTTTTGCATAAAAACTCATTCCTGGTGGAACTTCATAGCAAAGTACAAAGTTCGTTTTGGATGGATCAATTTAGTTGAAATAGACAGTTTTTGCATGAAAACTCATTCCTGGTGGAACTTCATAGCAAAGTACAAAGTTCGTTTTGGATGGACAAAGTTAGTTGAAATAGACAGTTTTTGCATGAAAACTCATTCCTGGTGGAACTTCATAGCAAAGTACAAAGTTCGTTTTGGATGGATCAATTTAGTTGAAATAGACAGTTTTTGCATGAAAACTCATTCCTGGTGGAACTTCATAGCAAAGTACAAAGTTCGTTTTGGATGGACAAAGTTAGTTGAAATAGACAGTTTTTGCATGAAAACTCATTCCTGGTGGAACTTCATAGCAAAGTACAAAGTTCGTTTTGGATGGACAAAGTTAGTTGAAATAGATAATTTTTGCATGAAAACTCATTCCTGGTGGAACTTCATAGCAAAGTACAAAGTTCGTTTTGGATGGACAAAGTTAGTTGAAATAGACAGTTTTTGTATGAAAACTCATTCCTGGTGGAACTTCATAGTAAAGTACAAAGTTCGTTTTGGATGGACAAAGTTAGTTGAAATAGACAGTTTTTGCATGAAAACTCATTCCTGGTGGAACTTCATAGCAAAGTACAAAGTTCGTTTTGGATGGATGAATTTAGTTGAAATAGACAGTTTTTGCATGAAAACTCATTCCTGGTGGAACTTCATAGCAAAGTACAAAGTTCGTTTTGGATGGACAAAGTTAGTTGAAATAGACAGTTTTTGCATGAAAACTCATTCCTGGTGGAACTTCATAGCAAAGTACAAAGTTCGTTTTGGATGGACAAAGTTAGTTGAAATAGACAGTTTTTGCATGAAAACTCATTCCTGGTGGAACTTCATAGCAAAGTACAAAGTTCGTTTTGGATGGACAAAGTTAGTTGAAATAGACAGTTTTTGCATGAAAACTCATTCCTGGTGGAACTTCATAGCAAAGTACAAAGTTCGTTTTGGATGGACAAAGTTAGTTGAAATAGACAGTTTTTGCATAAAAACTCATTCCTGGTGGAACTTCATAGCAAAGTACAAAGTTCGTTTTGGATGGACGATTTAAGTTGAAATAGACAGTTTTTGTATGAAAACTCATTCCTGGTGGAACTTCATAGTAAAGTACAAAGTTCGTTTTGGATGGACAAAGTTAGTTGAAATAGACAGTTTTTGCATGAAAACTCATTCCTGGTGGAACTTCATAGCAAAGTACAAAGTTCGTTTTGGATGGACGAATTAAGTTGAAATAGACAGTTTTTGCATGAAAACTCATTCCTGGTGGAACTTCATAGCAAAGTACAAAGTTCGTTTTGGATGGACAAAGTTAGTTGAAATAGATAATTTTTGCATGAAAACTCATTCCTGGTGGAACTTCATAGCAAAGTACAAAGTTCGTTTTGGATGGATCAATTTAGTTGAAATAGACAGTTTTTGCATAAAAACTCATTCCTGGTGGAACTTCATAGCAAAGTACAAAGTTCGTTTTGGATGGATCAATTTAGTTGAAATAGACAGTTTTTGCATGAAAACTCATTCCTGGTGGAACTTCATAGCAAAGTACAAAGTTCGTTTTGGATGGACAAAGTTAGTTGAAATAGACAGTTTTTGCATGAAAACTCATTCCTGGTGGAACTTCATAGCAAAGTACAAAGTTCGTTTTGGATGGATCAATTTAGTTGAAATAGACAGTTTTTGCATGAAAACTCATTCCTGGTGGAACTTCATAGCAAAGTACAAAGTTCGTTTTGGATGGACAAAGTTAGTTGAAATAGACAGTTTTTGCATGAAAACTCATTCCTGGTGGAACTTCATAGCAAAGTACAAAGTTCGTTTTGGATGGACAAAGTTAGTTGAAATAGATAATTTTTGCATGAAAACTCATTCCTGGTGGAACTTCATAGCAAAGTACAAAGTTCGTTTTGGATGGACAAAGTTAGTTGAAATAGACAGTTTTTGCATAAAAACTCATTCCTGGTGGAACTTCATAGCAAAGTACAAAGTTCGTTTTGGATGGACAAAGTTAGTTGAAATAGACAGTTTTTGCATGAAAACTCATTCCAGGTGGAACTTCATAGCAAAGTACAAAGTTCGTTTTGGATGGACGAATTAAGTTGAAATAGACAGTTTTTGTATGAAAACTCATTCCTGGTGGACCTTCATAGCAAAGTACAAAGTTCGAATCAGATGGACAAAGTTAGTTGAAATAGACAGTTTTTGCATGAAAACTCATTCCTGGTGGAACTTCATAGCAAAGTACAAAGTTCGTTTTGGATGGACAAAGTTAGTTGAAATAGACAGTTTTTGCATGAAAACTCATTCCTGGTGGAACTTCATAGCAAAGTACAAAGTTCGTTTTGGATGGACAAAGTTAGTTGAAATAGACAGTTTTTGCATGAAAACTCATTCCTGGTGGAACTTCATAGCAAAGTACAAAGTTCGTTTTGGATGGACGAATTAAGTTAAAATAGACAGTTTTTGTATGAAATCTCATTCCTGGTGGAACTTCATAGCAAAGTACAAAGTTCGTTTTGGATGGACAAAGTTAGTTGAAATAGACAGTTTTTGCATGAAAACTCATTCCTGGTGGAACTTCATAGCAAAGTACAAAGTTCGTTTTGGATGGACGAATTAAGTTAAAATAGACAGTTTTTGTATGAAATCTCATTCCTGGTGGAACTTCATAGCAAAGTACAAAGTTCGTTTTGGATGGACAAAGTTAGTTGAAATAGACAGTTTTTGCATGAAAACTCATTCCTGGTGGAACTTCATAGCAAAGTACAAAGTTCGTTTTGGATGGACGAATTAAGTTGAAATAGACAGTTTTTGTATGAAAACTCATTCCTGGTGGAACTTCATAGCAAAGTACAAAGTTCGTTTTGGATGGACAAAGTTAGTTGAAATAGACAGTTTTTGCATGAAAACTCATTCCTGGTGGAACTTCATAGCAAAGTACAAAGTTCGTTTTGGATGGACGAATTAAGTTGTAATAGACAGTTTTTGTATGAAAACTCATTCCTGGTGGAACTTCATAGCAAAGTACAAAGTTCGAATCAGATGGACAAAGTTAGTTGAAATAGACAGTTTTTGCATGAAAACTCATTCCTGGTGGAACTTCATAGCAAAGTACAAAGTTCGTTTTGGATGGACAAAGTTAGTTGAAATAGACAGTTTTTGCATGAAAACTCATTCCTGGTGGAACTTCATAGCAAAGTACAAAGTTCGTTTTGGATGGACGAATTAAGTTGAAATAGACAGTTTTTGTATGAAAACTCATTCCTGGTGGAACTTCATAGCAAAGTACAAAGTTCGTTTTGGATGGACAAAGTTAGTTGAAATAGACAGTTTTTGCATGAAAACTCATTCCTGGTGGAACTTCATAGCAAAGTACAAAGTTCGAATCAGATGGACAAAGTTAGTTGAAATAGACAGTTTTTGCATGAAAACTCATTCCTGGTGGAACTTCATAGCAAAGTACAAAGTTCGAATCAGATGGACAAAGTTAGTTGAAATAGACAGTTTTTGCATGAAAACTCATTCCTGGTGGAACTTCATAGCAAAGTACAAAGTTCGTTTTGGATGGACAAAGTTAGTTGAAATAGACAGTTTTTGCATGAAAACTCATTCCTGGTGGAACTTCATAGCAAAGTACAAAGTTCGTTTTGGATGGACGAATTAAGTTGAAATAGACAGTTTTTGTATGAAAACTCATTCCTGGTGGAACTTCATAGCAAAGTACAAAGTTCGTTTTGGATGGACAAAGTTAGTTGAAATAGACAGTTTTTGCATGAAAACTCATTCCTGGTGGAACTTCATAGCAAAGTACAAAGTTCGAATCAGATGGACAAAGTTAGTTGAAATAGACAGTTTTTGCATGAAAACTCATTCCTGGTGGAACTTCATAGCAAAGTACAAAGTTCGTTTTGGATGGACAAAGTTAGTTGAAATAGACAGTTTTTGCATGAAAACTCATTCCTGGTGGAACTTCATAGCAAAGTACAAAGTTCGTTTTGGATGGACGAATTAAGTTGAAATAGACAGTTTTTGTATGAAAACTCATTCCTGGTGGAACTTCATAGCAAAGTACAAAGTTCGAATCAGATGGACAAAGTTAGTTGAAATAGACAGTTTTTGTATGAAAACTCATTCCTGGTGGAACTTCATAGCAAAGTACAAAGTTCGTTTTGGATGGACAAAGTTAGTTGAAATAGACAGTTTTTGCATGAAAACTCATTCCAGGTGGAACTTCATAGCAAAGTACAAAGTTCGTTTTGGATGGACGAATTAAGTTGAAATAGACAGTTTTTGTATGAAAACTCATTCCTGGTGGAACTTCATAGCAAAGTACAAAGTTCGAATCAGATGGACAAAGTTAGTTGAAATAGACAGTTTTTGCATAAAAACTCATTCCTGGTGGAACTTCATAGCAAAGTACAAAGTTCGTTTTGGATGGACAAAGTTAGTTGAAATAGACAGTTTTTGCATGAAAACTCATTCCAGGTGGAACTTCATAGCAAAGTACAAAGTTCGTTTTGGATGGACGAATTAAGTTGAAATAGACAGTTTTTGTATGAAAACTCATTCCTGGTGGACCTTCATAGCAAAGTACAAAGTTCGAATCAGATGGACAAAGTTAGTTGAAATAGACAGTTTTTGCATGAAAACTCATTCCTGGTGGAACTTCATAGCAAAGTACAAAGTTCGTTTTGGATGGACAAAGTTAGTTGAAATAGACAGTTTTTGCATGAAAACTCATTCCTGGTGGAACTTCATAGCAAAGTACAAAGTTCGTTTTGGATGGACGAATTAAGTTGAAATAGACAGTTTTTGTATGAAAACTCATTCCTGGTGGAACTTCATAGCAAAGTACAAAGTTCGAATCAGATGGACAAAGTTAGTTGAAATAGACAGTTTTTGCATAAAAACTCATTCCTGGTGGAACTTCATAGCAAAGTACAAAGTTCGTTTTGGATGGACAAAGTTAATTGAAATAGACAGTTTTTGCATGAAAACTCATTCCAGGTGGAACTTCATAGCAAAGTACAAAGTTCGTTTTGGATGGACGAATTAAGTTGAAATAGACAGTTTTTGTATGAAAACTCATTCCTGGTGGACCTTCATAGCAAAGTACAAAGTTCGAATCAGATGGACAAAGTTAGTTGAAATAGACAGTTTTTGCATGAAAACTCATTCCTGGTGGAACTTCATAGCAAAGTACAAAGTTCGTTTTGGATGGACAAAGTTAGTTGAAATAGACAGTTTTTGCATGAAAACTCATTCCTGGTGGAACTTCATAGCAAAGTACAAAGTTCGTTTTGGATGGACAAAGTTAGTTGAAATAGACAGTTTTTGCATAAAAACTCATTCCTGGTGGAACTTCATAGCAAAGTACAAAGTTCGTTTTGGATGGACAAAGTTAGTTGAAATAGACAGTTTTTGCATGAAAACTCATTCCTGGTGGAACTTCATAGCAAAGTACAAAGTTCGTTTTGGATGGACGAATTAAGTTGAAATAGACAGTTTTTGCATAAAAACTCATTCCTGGTGGAACTTCATAGTAAAGTACAAAGTTCGTTTTGGATGGACAAAGTTAGTTGAAATAGATAATTTTTGCATGAAAACTCATTCCTGGTGGAACTTCATAGCAAAGTACAAAGTTCGTTTTGGATGGACGAATTAAGTTAAAATAGACAGTTTTTGTATGAAATCTCATTGCTGGTGGAACTTCATAGCAAAGTACAAAGTTCGTTTTGGATGGATCAATTTAGTTGAAATAGACAGTTTTTGCATGAAAACTCATTCCTGGTGGAACTTCATAGCAAAGTACAAAGTTCGTTTTGGATGGACGAATTAAGTTGAAATAGACAGTTTTTGTATGAAAACTCATTCCTGGTGGAACTTCATAGCAAAGTACAAAGTTCGTTTTGGATGGACAAAGTTAGTTGAAATAGACAGTTTTTGCATGAAAACTCATTCCTGGTGGAACTTCATAGCAAAGTACAAAGTTCGTTTTGGATGGACAAAGTTAGTTGAAATAGACAGTTTTTGCATGAAAACTCATTCCTGGTGGAACTTCATAGCAAAGTACAAAGTTCGTTTTGGATGGACAAAGTTAGTTGAAATAGACAGTTTTTGCATGAAAACTCATTCCTGGTGGAACTTCATAGCAAAGTACAAAGTTCGTTTTGGATGGACGAATTAAGTTGTAATAGACAGTTTTTGTATGAAAACTCATTCCTGGTGGAACTTCATAGCAAAGTACAAAGTTCGAATCAGATGGACAAAGTTAGTTGAAATAGACAGTTTTTGCATGAAAACTCATTCCTGGTGGAACTTCATAGCAAAGTACAAAGTTCGTTTTGGATGGACAAAGTTAGTTGAAATAGACAGTTTTTGCATGAAAACTCATTCCTGGTGGAACTTCATAGCAAAGTACAAAGTTCGTTTTGGATGGACGAATTAAGTTGAAATAGACAGTTTTTGTATGAAAACTCATTCCTGGTGGAACTTCATAGCAAAGTACAAAGTTCGTTTTGGATGGACAAAGTTAGTTGAAATAGACAGTTTTTGCATGAAAACTCATTCCTGGTGGAACTTCATAGCAAAGTACAAAGTTCGAATCAGATGGACAAAGTTAGTTGAAATAGACAGTTTTTGCATGAAAACTCATTCCTGGTGGAACTTCATAGCAAAGTACAAAGTTCGTTTTGGATGGACAAAGTTAGTTGAAATAGACAGTTTTTGCATGAAAACTCATTCCTGGTGGAACTTCATAGCAAAGTACAAAGTTCGTTTTGGATGGACGAATTAAGTTGAAATAGACAGTTTTTGTATGAAAACTCATTCCTGGTGGAACTTCATAGCAAAGTACAAAGTTCGAATCAGATGGACAAAGTTAGTTGAAATAGACAGTTTTTGCATGAAAACTCATTCCTGGTGGAACTTCATAGCAAAGTACAAAGTTCGTTTTGGATGGACAAAGTTAGTTGAAATAGACAGTTTTTGCATGAAAACTCATTCCTGGTGGAACTTCATAGCAAAGTACAAAGTTCGTTTTGGATGGACAAAGTTAGTTGAAATAGACAGTTTTTGCATGAAAACTCATTCCTGGTGGAACTTCATAGCAAAGTACAAAGTTCGTTTTGGATGGACAAAGTTAGTTGAAATAGACAGTTTTTGCATGAAAACTCATTCCTGGTGGAACTTCATAGCAAAGTACAAAGTTCGTTTTGGATGGACAAAGTTAGTTGAAATAGACAGTTTTTGCATAAAAACTCATTCCTGGTGGAACTTCATAGCAAAGTACAAAGTTCGTTTTGGATGGACAAAGTTAGTTGAAATAGACAGTTTTTGTATGAAAACTCATTCCTGGTGGAACTTCATAGCAAAGTACAAAGTTCGAATCAGATGGACAAAGTTAGTTGAAATAGACAGTTTTTGCATGAAAACTCATTCCTGGTGGAACTTCATAGCAAAGTACAAAGTTCGTTTGGGATGGACGAATTAAGTTGAAATAGACAGTTTTTGTATGAAAACTCATTCCTGGTGGAACTTCATAGCAAAGTACAAAGTTCGTTTTGGATGGACAAAGTTAGTTGAAATAGACAGTTTTTGCATGAAAACTCATTCCTGGTGGAACTTCATAGCAAAGTACAAAGTTCGTTTTGGATGGACGAATTAAGTTGTAATAGACAGTTTTTGTATGAAAACTCATTCCTGGTTGGAACTTCATAGCAAAGTACAAAGGTCGAATCAGATGGACAAAGTTAGTTGAAATAGACAGTTTTTGCATGAAAACTCATTCCTGGTGGAACTTCATAGCAAAGTACAAAGTTCGTTTTGGATGGACAAAGTTAGTTGAAATAGACAGTTTTTGCATTAAAACTCATTCCTGGTGGAACTTCATAGCAAAGTACAAAGTTCGTTTTGGATGGACGAATTAAGTTGAAATAGACAGTTTTTGTATGAAAACTCATTCCTGGTGGAACTTCATAGCAAAGTACAAAGTTCGAATCAGATGGACAAAGTTAGTTGAAATAGACAGTTTTTGCATGAAAACTCATTCCTGGTGGAACTTCATAGCAAAGTACAAAGTTCGTTTTGGATGGACAAAGTTAGTTGAAATAGACAGTTTTTGCATGAAAACTCATTCCTGGTGGAACTTCATAGCAAAGTACAAAGTTCGTTTTGGATGGACAAAGTTAGTTGAAATAGACAGTTTTTGCATGAAAACTCATTCCTGGTGGAACTTCATAGCAAAGTACAAAGTTCGTTTTGGATGGACGAATTAAGTTGAAATAGACAGTTTTTGCATGAAAACTCATTCCTGGTGGAACTTCATAGCAAAGTACAAAGTTCGTTTTGGATGGACAAAGTTAGTTGAAATAGACAGTTTTTGCATGAAAACTCATTCCTGGTGGAACTTCATAGCAAAGTACAAAGTTCGTTTTGGATGGACGAATTAAGTTGAAATAGACAGTTTTTGTATGAAAAACTCATTCCTGGTGGAACTTCATAGCAAAGTACAAAGTTCGAATCAGATGGACAAAGTTAGTTGAAATAGACAGTTTTTGCATGAAAACTCATTCCTGGTGGAACTTCATAGCAAAGTACAAAGTTCGTTTTGGATGGACAAAGTTAGTTGAAATAGACAGTTTTTGCATGAAAACTCATTCCTGGTGGAACTTCATAGCAAAGTACAAAGTTCGTTTTGGATGGACAAAGTTAGTTGAAATAGACAGTTTTTGCATGAAAACTCATTCCTGGTGGAACTTCATAGCAAAGTACAAAGTTCGTTTTGGATGGACGAATTAAGTTGAAATAGACAGTTTTTGCATGAAAACTCATTCCTGGTGGAACTTCATAGCAAAGTACAAAGTTCGTTTTGGATGGACAAAGTTAGTTGAAATAGACAGTTTTTGCATGAAAACTCATTCCTGGTGGAACTTCATAGCAAAGTACAAAGTTCGTTTTGGATGGACGAATTAAGTTGAAATAGACAGTTTTTGTATGAAAACTCATTCCTGGTGGAACTTCATAGCAAAGTACAAAGTTCGTTTTGGATGGACGAATTAAGTTGAAATAGACAGTTTTTGTATGAAAACTCATTCCTGGTGGAACTTCATAGCAAAGTACAAAGTTCGTTTTGGATGGACAAAGTTAGTTGAAATAGACAGTTTTTGCATGAAAACTCATTCCTGGTGGAACTTCATAGCAAAGTACAAAGTTCGTTTGGATGGACGAATTAAGTTGAAATAGACAGTTTTTGTATGAAAACTCATTCCTGGTGGAACTTCATAGCAAAGTACAAAGTTCGTTTTGGATGGACAAAGTTAGTTGAAATAGACAGTTTTTGCATGAAAACTCATTCCTGGTGGAACTTCATAGCAAAGTACAAAGTTCGTATCGGATGGACGAATTTAGTTGAAATAGACAGTTTTTGCATGAAAACTCATTCCTGGTGGAACTTCATAGCAAAGTACAAAGTTCGTTTCGGATGGACAAAGTTAGTTGAAATAGACAGTTTTTGCATAAAAACTCATTCCTGGTGGAACTTCATAGCAAAGTACAAAGTTCGTTTTGGATGGACAAAGTTAGTTGAAATAGACAGTTTTTGCATGAAAACTCATTCCTGGTGGAACTTCATAGCAAAGTACAAAGTTCGTTTTGGATGGATCAATTTAGTTTAAATAGACAGTTCTTGCATGAAAACTCATTCCTGGTAGAACTTCATAGCAAAGTACAAAGTTCGTATCGGATGGACGAATTTAGTTGAAATAGACAGTTTTTGCATGAAAACTCATTCCTGGTGGAACTTCATAGCAAAGTACAAAATTCGTTTCGGATGGATCAATTTAGTTGAAATAGACAGTTTTTGCATGAAAACTCATTCCTGGTGGAACTTCATAGCAAAGTACAAAGTTCGTTTCGGATGGACAAAGTTAGTTGAAATAGACAGTTTTTGCATAAAAACTCATTCCTGGTGGAACTTCATAGCAAAGTACAAAGTTCGTTTTGGATGGACAAAGTTAGTTGAAATAGACAGTTTTTGCATGAAAACTCATTCCTGGTGGAACTTCATAGCAAAGTACAAAGTTCGTTTTGGATGGATCAATTTAGTTGAAATAGACAGTTCTTGCATGAAAACTCATTCCTGGTAGAACTTCATAGCAAAGTACAAAGTTCGTATCGGATGGACGAATTTAGTTGAAATAGACAGTTTTTGCATGAAAACTCATTCCTGGTGGAACTTCATAGCAAAGTACAAAGTTCGTATCGGATGGACGAATTTAGTTGAAATAGACAGTTTTTGCATGAAAACTCATTCCTGGTGGAACTTCATAGCAAAGTACAAAATTCGTTTCGGATGGATCAATTTAGTTGAAATAGACAGTTCTTGCATGAAAACTCATTCCTGGTGGAACTTCATAGCAAAGTACAAAGTTCGTTTTGGATGGATCAATTTAGTTGAAATAGACAGTTTTTGCATGAAAACTCATTCCTGGTGGAACTTCATAGCAAAGTACAAAGTTCGTTTTGGATGGACAAAGTTAGTTGAAATAGACAGTTTTTGCATGAAAACTCATTCCTGGTGGAACTTCATAGCAAAGTACAAAGTTCGTTTTGGATGGACAAAGTTAGTTGAAATAGACAGTTTTTGCATGAAAACTCATTCCTGGTGGAACTTCATAGCAAAGTACAAAGTTCGTTTTGGATGGACAAAGTTAGTTGAAATAGACAGTTCTTGCATGAAAACTCATTCCTGGTGGAACTTCATAGCAAAGTACAAAGTTCGTTTTGGATGGATCAATTTAGTTGAAATAGACAGTTTTTGCATGAAAACTCATTCCTGGTGGAACTTCATAGCAAAGTACAAAGTTCGTTTTGGATGGACAAAGTTAGTTGAAATAGACAGTTTTTGCATGAAAACTCATTCCTGGTGGAACTTCATAGCAAAGTACAAAATTCGTTTCGGATGGATCAATTTAGTTGAAATAGACAGTTCTTGCATGAAAACTCATTCCTGGTGGAACTTCATAGCAAAGTACAAAGTTCGTTTTGGATGGACAAAGTTAGTTGAAATAGACAGTTTTTGCATGAAAACTCATTCCTGGTGGAACTTCAAAGCAAAGTACAAAGTTTGTTTTGGATGGACAAAGTTAGTTGAAAACGACAGTTTTTGCATAAAAACTCATTCCTGGTGGAACTTCATAGCAAAGTACAAAGTTCGTTTTGGATGGATCAATTTAGTTTAAATAGACAGTTCTTGCATGAAAACTCATTCCTGGTGGAACTTCATAGCAAAGTACAAAGTTCGTTTTGGATGGACAAAGTTAGTTGAAATAGACAGTTTTTGCATGAAAACTCATTCCTGGTGGAACTTCATAGCAAAGTACAAAGTTCGTTTTGGATGGACAAAGTTAGTTGAAATAGACAGTTTTTGCATGAAAACTCATTCCTGGTGGAACTTCATAGCAAAGTACAAAGTTCGTTTTGGATGGACAAAGTTAGTTGAAATAGACAGTTTTTGCATGAAAACTCATTCCTGGTGGAACTTCATAGCAAAGTACAAAGTTCGTTTTGGATGGATCAATTTAGTTGAAATAGACAGTTTTTGCATGAAAACTCATTCCTGGTGGAACTTCATAGCAAAGTACAAAGTTCGTATCGGATGGACGAATTTAGTTGAAATAGACAGTTTTTGCATGAAAACTCATTCCTGGTGGAACTTCATAGCAAAGTACAAAATTCGTTTCGGATGGATCAATTTAGTTGAAATAGACAGTTCTTGCATGAAAACTCATTCCTGGTGGAACTTCATAGCAAAGTACAAAGTTCGTTTTGGATGGACAAAGTTAGTTGAAATAGACAGTTTTTGCATGAAAACTCATTCCTGGTGGAACTTCATAGCAAAGTACAAAGTTCGTTTTGGATGGATCAATTTAGTTGAAATAGACAGTTCTTGCATGAAAACTCATTCCTGGTAGAACTTCATAGCAAAGTACAAAGTTCGTATCGGATGGACGAATTTAGTTGAAATAGACAGTTTTTGCATGAAAACTCATTCCTGGTGGAACTTCATAGCAAAGTACAAAGTTCGTATCGGATGGACGAATTTAGTTGAAATAGACAGTTTTTGCATGAAAACTCATTCCTGGTGGAACTTCATAGCAAAGTACAAAATTCGTTTCGGATGGATCAATTTAGTTGAAATAGACAGTTCTTGCATGAAAACTCATTCCTGGTGGAACTTCATAGCAAAGTACAAAGTTCGTTTTGGATGGATCAATTTAGTTGAAATAGACAGTTTTTGCATGAAAACTCATTCCTGGTGGAACTTCATAGCAAAGTACAAAGTTCGTTTTGGATGGACAAAGTTAGTTGAAATAGACAGTTTTTGCATGAAAACTCATTCCTGGTGGAACTTCATAGCAAAGTACAAAGTTCGTTTTGGATGGACAAAGTTAGTTGAAATAGACAGTTTTTGCATGAAAACTCATTCCTGGTGGAACTTCATAGCAAAGTACAAAGTTCGTTTTGGATGGACAAAGTTAGTTGAAATAGACAGTTCTTGCATGAAAACTCATTCCTGGTGGAACTTCATAGCAAAGTACAAAGTTCGTTTTGGATGGATCAATTTAGTTGAAATAGACAGTTTTTGCATGAAAACTCATTCCTGGTGGAACTTCATAGCAAAGTACAAAGTTCGTTTTGGATGGACAAAGTTAGTTGAAATAGACAGTTTTTGCATGAAAACTCATTCCTGGTGGAACTTCATAGCAAAGTACAAAATTCGTTTCGGATGGATCAATTTAGTTGAAATAGACAGTTCTTGCATGAAAACTCATTCCTGGTGGAACTTCATAGCAAAGTACAAAGTTCGTTTTGGATGGACAAAGTTAGTTGAAATAGACAGTTTTTGCATGAAAACTCATTCCTGGTGGAACTTCAAAGCAAAGTACAAAGTTTGTTTTGGATGGACAAAGTTAGTTGAAAACGACAGTTTTTGCATAAAAACTCATTCCTGGTGGAACTTCATAGCAAAGTACAAAGTTCGTTTTGGATGGATCAATTTAGTTTAAATAGACAGTTCTTGCATGAAAACTCATTCCTGGTGGAACTTCATAGCAAAGTACAAAGTTCGTTTTGGATGGACAAAGTTAGTTGAAATAGACAGTTTTTGCATGAAAACTCATTCCTGGTGGAACTTCATAGCAAAGTACAAAGTTCGTTTTGGATGGACAAAGTTAGTTGAAATAGACAGTTTTTGCATGAAAACTCATTCCTGGTGGAACTTCATAGCAAAGTACAAAGTTCGTTTTGGATGGACAAAGTTAGTTGAAATAGACAGTTTTTGCATGAAAACTCATTCCTGGTGGAACTTCATAGCAAAGTACAAAGTTCGTTTTGGATGGACAAAGTTAGTTGAAATAGACAGTTTTTGCATGAAAACTCATTCCTGGTGGAACTTCATAGCAAAGTACAAAATTCGTTTCGGATGGATCAATTTAGTTGAAATAGACAGTTTTTGCATGAAAACTCATTCCTGGTGGAACTTCATAGCAAAGTACAAAGTTCGTTTTGGATGGATCAATTTAGTTGAAATAGACAGTTTTTGCATGAAAACTCATTCCTGGTGGAACTTCATAGCAAAGTACAAAATTCGTTACGGATGGATCAATTTAGTTGAAATAGACAGTTTTTGCATGAAAACTCATTCCTGGTGGAACTTCATAGCAAAGTACAAAGTTCGTTTTGGATGGACAAAGTTAGTTGAAATAGACAGTTTTTGCATGAAAACTCATTCCTGGTGGAACTTCATAGCAAAGTACAAAGTTCGTTTTGGATGGATCAATTTAGTTGAAATAGACAGTTTTTGCATGAAAACTCATTCCTGGTGGAACTTCATAGCAAAGTACAAAATTCGTTACGGATGGATCAATTTAGTTGAAATAGACAGTTTTTGCATGAAAACTCATTCCTGGTGGAACTTCATAGCAAAGTACAAAATTCGTTTCGGATGGATCAATTTAGTTGAAATAGACAGTTCTTGCATGAAAACTCATTCCTGGTGGAACTTCATAGCAAAGTACAAAGTTCGTTTTGGATGGACAAAGTTAGTTGAAATAGACAGTTTTTGCATGAAAACTCATTCCTGGTGGAACTTCATAGCAAAGTACAAAGTTCGTTTTGGATGGACAAAGTTAGTTGAAATAGACAGTTTTTGCATGAAAACTCATTCCTGGTGGAACTTCATAGCAAAGTACAAAGTTCGTTTTGGATGGACAAAGTTAGTTGAAATAGACAGTTTTTGCATGAAAACTCATTCCTGGTGGAACTTCATAGCAAAGTACAAAATTCGTTTCGGATGGATCAATTTAGTTGAAATAGACAGTTCTTGCATGAAAACTCATTCCTGGTGGAACTTCATAGCAAAGTACAAAATTCGTTTCGGATGGATCAATTTAGTTGAAATAGACAGTTTTTGCATGAAAACTCATTCCTGGTGGAACTTCATAGCAAAGTACAAAATTCGTTTCGGATGGATCAATTTAGTTGAAATAGACAGTTCTTGCATGAAAACTCATTCCTGGTGGAACTTCATAGCAAAGTACAAAGTTCGTTTTGGATGGACAAAGTTAGTTGAAATAGACAGTTTTTGCATGAAAACTCATTCCTGGTGGAACTTCATAGCAAAGTACAAAGTTCGTTTTGGATGGACAAAGTTAGTTGAAATAGACAGTTTTTGCATGAAAACTCATTCCTGGTGGAACTTCATAGCAAAGTACAAAGTTCGTTTTGGATGGACAAAGTTAGTTGAAATAGACAGTTTTTGCATGAAAACTCATTCCTGGTGGAACTTCATAGCAAAGTACAAAGTTCGTTTTGGATGGATCAATTTAGTTGAAATAGACAGTTTTTGCATGAAAACTCATTCCTGGTGGAACTTCATAGCAAAGTACAAAATTCGTTACGGATGGATCAATTTAGTTGAAATAGACAGTTTTTGCATGAAAACTCATTCCTGGTGGAACTTCATAGCAAAGTACAAAATTCGTTTCGGATGGATCAATTTAGTTGAAATAGACAGTTCTTGCATGAAAACTCATTCCTGGTGGAACTTCATAGCAAAGTACAAAGTTCGTTTTGGATGGACAAAGTTAGTTGAAATAGACAGTTTTTGCATGAAAACTCATTCCTGGTGGAACTTCATAGCAAAGTACAAAGTTCGTTTTGGATGGACAAAGTTAGTTGAAATAGACAGTTTTTGCATGAAAACTCATTCCTGGTGGAACTTCATAGCAAAGTACAAAGTTCGTTTTGGATGGACAAAGTTAGTTGAAATAGACAGTTTTTGCATGAAAACTCATTCCTGGTGGAACTTCATAGCAAAGTACAAAATTCGTTTCGGATGGATCAATTTAGTTGAAATAGACAGTTCTTGCATGAAAACTCATTCCTGGTGGAACTTCATAGCAAAGTACAAAGTTCGTTTTGGATGGACAAAGTTAGTTGAAATAGACAGTTTTTGCATGAAAACTCATTCCTGGTGGAACTTCATAGCAAAGTACAAAGTTCGTTTTGGATGGATCAATTTAGTTGAAATAGACAGTTTTTGCATGAAAACTCATTCCTGGTGGAACTTCATAGCAAAGTACAAAATTCGTTACGGATGGATCAATTTAGTTGAAATAGACAGTTTTTGCATGAAAACTCATTCCTGGTGGAACTTCATAGCAAAGTACAAAGTTCGTTTTGGATGGACAAAGTTAGTTGAAATAGACAGTTTTTGCATGAAAACTCATTCCTGGTGGAACTTCATAGCAAAGTACAAAGTTCGTTTTGGATGGATCAATTTAGTTGAAATAGACAGTTTTTGCATGAAAACTCATTCCTGGTGGAACTTCATAGCAAAGTACAAAATTCGTTTCGGATGGATCAATTTAGTTGAAATAGACAGTTCTTGCATGAAAACTCATTCCTGGTGGAACTTCATAGCAAAGTACAAAGTTCGTTTTGGATGGACAAAGTTAGTTGAAATAGACAGTTTTTGCATGAAAACTCATTCCTGGTGGAACTTCATAGCAAAGTACAAAGTTCGTTTTGGATGGACAAAGTTAGTTGAAATAGACAGTTTTTGCATGAAAACTCATTCCTGGTGGAACTTCATAGCAAAGTACAAAATTCGTTTCGGATGGATCAATTTAGTTGAAATAGACAGTTCTTGCATGAAAACTCATTCCTGGTGGAACTTCATAGCAAAGTACAAAGTTCGTTTTGGATGGATCAATTTAGTTGAAATAGACAGTTTTTGCATGAAAACTCATTCCTGGTGGAACTTCATAGCAAAGTACAAAATTCGTTTCGGATGGATCAATTTAGTTGAAATAGACAGTTCTTGCATGAAAACTCATTCCTGGTGGAACTTCATAGCAAAGTACAAAATTCGTTTCGGATGGATCAATTTAGTTGAAATAGACAGTTCTTGCATGAAAACTCATTCCTGGTGGAACTTCATAGCAAAGTACAAAATTCGTTTCGGATGGATCAATTTAGTTGAAATAGACAGTTTTTGCATGAAAACTCATTCCTGGTGGAACTTCATAGCAAAGTACAAAGTTCGTTTTGGATGGATCAATTTAGTTGAAATAGACAGTTTTTGCATGAAAACTTATTCCTGGTGGAACTTCATAGCAAAGTACAAAGTTCGTTTTGGATGGATCAATTTAGTTGAAATAGACAGTTTTTGCATGAAAACTCATTCCTGGTGGAACTTCATAGCAAAGTACAAAGTTCGTTTTGGATGGACAAAGTTAGTTGAAATAGACAGTTTTTGCATGAAAACTCATTCCTGGTGGAACTTCATAGCAAAGTACAAAGTTCGTTTTGGATGGATCAATTTAGTTGAAATAGACAGTTTTTGCATGAAAACTCATTCCTGGTGGAACTTCATAGCAAAGTACAAAATTCGTTACGGATGGATCAATTTAGTTGAAATAGACAGTTTTTGCATGAAAACTCATTCCTGGTGGAACTTCATAGCAAAGTACAAAATTCGTTTCGGATGGATCAATTTAGTTGAAATAGACAGTTCTTGCATGAAAACTCATTCCTGGTGGAACTTCATAGCAAAGTACAAAGTTCGTTTTGGATGGACAAAGTTAGTTGAAATAGACAGTTTTTGCATGAAAACTCATTCCTGGTGGAACTTCATAGCAAAGTACAAAGTTCGTTTTGGATGGACAAAGTTAGTTGAAATAGACAGTTTTTGCATGAAAACTCATTCCTGGTGGAACTTCATAGCAAAGTACAAAATTCGTTTCGGATGGATCAATTTAGTTGAAATAGACAGTTTTTGCATGAAAACTCATTCCTGGTGGAACTTCATAGCAAAGTACAAAGTTCGTTTTGGATGGACAAAGTTAGTTGAAATAGACAGTTTTTGCATGAAAACTCATTCCTGGTGGAACTTCATAGCAAAGTACAAAGTTCGTTTTGGATGGATCAATTTAGTTGAAATAGACAGTTTTTGCATGAAAACTCATTCCTGGTGGAACTTCATAGCAAAGTACAAAATTCGTTTCGGATGGATCAATTTAGTTGAAATAGACAGTTTTTGCATGAAAACTCATTCCTGGTGGAACTTCATAGCAAAGTACAAAGTTCGTTTTGGATGGATCAATTTAGTTGAAATAGACAGTTTTTGCATGAAAACTCATTCCTGGTGGAACTTCATAGCAAAGTACAAAGTTCGTTTTGGATGGATCAATTTAGTTGAAATAGACAGTTTTTGCATGAAAACTCATTCCTGGTGGAACTTCATAGCAAAGTACAAAATTCGTTTCGGATGGATCAATTTAGTTGAAATAGACAGTTCTTGCATGAAAACTCATTCCTGGTGGAACTTCATAGCAAAGTACAAAGTTCGTTTTGGATGGACAAAGTTAGTTGAAATAGACAGTTTTTGCATGAAAACTCATTCCTGGTGGAACTTCATAGCAAAGTACAAAGTTCGTTTTGGATGGACAAAGTTAGTTGAAATAGACAGTTTTTGCATAAAAACTCATTCCTGGTGGAACTTCATAGCAAAGTACAAAGTTCGTTTTGGATGGATCAATTTAGTTGAAATAGACAGTTCTTGCATGAAAACTCATTCCTGGTGGAACTTCATAGCAAAGTACAAAGTTCGTTTTGGATGGACAAAGTTAGTTGAAATAGACAGTTTTTGCATGAAAACTCATTCCTGGTGGAACTTCATAGCAAAGTACAAAGTTCGTTTTGGATGGACAAAGTTAGTTGAAATAGACAGTTTTTGCATGAAAACTCATTCCTGGTGGAACTTCATAGCAAAGTACAAAGTTCGTTTTGGATGGATCAATTTAGTTGAAATAGACAGTTTTTGCATGAAAACTCATTCCTGGTGGAACTTCATAGCAAAGTACAAAGTTCGAATCAGATGGACGAATTAAGTTGAAATAGACAGTTTTTGCATGAAAACTCATTCCTGGTGGAACTTCATAGCAAAGTACAAAGTTCGTTTTGGATGGACAAAGTTAGTTGAAATAGACAGTTTTTGCATGAAAACTCATTCCCGGTGGAACTTCATAGCAAAGTACAAAATTCGTTTCGGATGGATCAATTTAGTTTAAATAGACAGTTCTTGCATGAAAACTCATTCCTGGTAGAACTTCATAGCAAAGTACAAAGTTCGTATCGGATGGACGAATTTAGTTGAAATAGACAGTTTTTGCATGAAAACTCATTCCTGGTGGAACTTCATAGTAAAGTACAAAGTTCGTATTGGATGGACGAATTTAGTTGAAATAGACAGTTTTTGCATGAAAACTCATTCCTGGTGGAACTTCATAGCAAAGTACAAAATTCGTTACGGATGGATCAATTTAGTTGAAATAGACAGTTCTTGCATGAAAACTCATTCCTGGTGGAACTTCATAGCAAAGTACAAAGTTCGTTTTGGATGGACAAAGTTAGTTGAAATAGACAGTTTTTGCATGAAAACTCATTCCTGGTGGAACTTCATAGCAAAGTACAAAGTTCGTTTTGGATGGACAAAGTTAGTTGAAATAGACAGTTTTTGCATAAAAACTCATTCCTGGTGGAACTTCATAGCAAAGTACAAAGTTCGTTTTGGATGGATCAATTTAGTTGAAATAGACAGTTCTTGCATGAAAACTCATTCCTGGTGGAACTTCATAGCAAAGTACAAAGTTCGTTTTGGATGGATCAATTTAGTTGAAATAGACAGTTTTTGCATGAAAACTCATTCCTGGTGGAACTTCATAGCAAAGTACAAAGTTCGTTTTGGATGGATCAATTTAGTTGAAATAGACAGTTTTTGCATGAAAACTCATTCCTGGTGGAACTTCATAGCAAAGTACAAAGTTCGTATCGGATGGACGAATTTAGTTGAAATAGACAGTTTTTGCATGAAAACTCATTCCTGGTGGAACTTCATAGCAAAGTACAAAGTTCGTATCGGATGGACGAATTTAGTTGAAATAGACAGTTTTTGCATGAAAACTCATTCCTGGTGGAACTTCATAGCAAAGTACAAAATTCGTTACGGATGGATCAATTTAGTTGAAATAGACAGTTCTTGCATGAAAACTCATTCCTGGTGGAACTTCATAGCAAAGTACAAAGTTCGTTTTGGATGGACAAAGTTAGTTGAAATAGACAGTTTTTGCATGAAAACTCATTCCTGGTGGAACTTCATAGCAAAGTACAAAGTTCGTTTTGGATGGATCAATTTAGTTGAAATAGACAGTTTTTGCATGAAAACTCATTCCTGGTGGAACTTCATAGCAAAGTACAAAGTTCGTTTTGGATGGATCAATTTAGTTGAAATAGACAGTTTTTGCATGAAAACTCATTCCTGGTGGAACTTCATAGCAAAGTACAAAGTTCGTTTTGGATGGATCAATTTAGTTGAAATAGACAGTTTTTGCATGAAAACTCATTCCTGGTGGAACTTCATAGCAAAGTACAAAGTTCGTTTTGGATGGATCAATTTAGTTGAAATAGACAGTTTTTGCATGAAAACTCATTCCTGGTGGAACTTCATAGCAAAGTACAAAATTCGTTTCGGATGGATCAATTTAGTTGAAATAGACAGTTTTTGCATGAAAACTCATTCCTGGTGGAACTTCATAGCAAAGTACAAAATTCGTTTCGGATGGATCAATTTAGTTGAAATAGACAGTTTTTGCATGAAAACTCATTCCTGGTGGAACTTCATAGCAAAGTACAAAATTCGTTTCGGATGGATCAATTTAGTTGAAATAGACAGTTTTTGCATGAAAACTCATTCCTGGTGGAACTTCATAGCAAAGTACAAAGTTCGTTTTGGATGGACAAAGTTAGTTGAAATAGACAGTTTTTGCATGAAAACTCATTCCTGGTGGAACTTCATAGCAAAGTACAAAATTCGTTTCGGATGGATCAATTTAGTTGAAATAGACAGTTTTTGCATGAAAACTCATTCCTGGTGGAACTTCATAGCAAAGTACAAAGTTCGTTTTGGATGGACAAAGTTAGTTGAAATAGACAGTTTTTGTATGAAAACTCATTCCTGGTGGAACTTCATAGCAAAGAACAAAGTTCGAATCAGATGGACGAATTAAGTTGAAATAGACAGTTTTTGCATGAAAACTCATTCCTGGTGGAACTTCATAGCAAAGTACAAAGTTCGTTTTGGATGGACAAAGTTAGTTGAAATAGACAGTTCTTGCATGAAAACTCATTCCTGGTGGAACTTCATAGCAAAGTACAAAATTCGTTTCGGATGGATCAATTTAGTTTAAATAGACAGTTCTTGCATGAAAACTCATTCCTGGTAGAACTTCATAGCAAAGTACAAAGTTCGTATCGGATGGACGAATTTAGTTGAAATAGACAGTTTTTGCATGAAAACTCATTCCTGGTGGAACTTCATAGCAAAGTACAAAGTTCGTATCGGATGGACGAATTTAGTTGAAATAGACAGTTTTTGCATGAAAACTCATTCCTGGTGGAACTTCATAGCAAAGTACAAAATTCGTTTCGGATGGATCAATTTAGTTGAAATAGACAGTTCTTGCATGAAAACTCATTCCTGGTGGAACTTCATAGCAAAGTACAAAGTTCGTTTTGGATGGACAAAGTTAGTTGAAATAGACAGTTTTTGCATGAAAACTCATTCCTGTTGGAACTTCATAGCAAAGTACAAAGTTCGTTTTGGATGGACAAAGTTAGTTGAAATAGACAGTTTTTGCATAAAAACTCATTCCTGGTGGAACTTCATAGCAAAGTACAAAGTTCGTTTTGGATGGACAAAGTAAGTTGAAATAGACAGTTTTTGCATAAAAACTCATTCCTGGTGGAACTTCATAGCAAAGTACAAAGTTCGTTTTGGATGGACAAAGTTAGTTGCAATAGACAGTTTTTGCATAAAAACTCATTCCTGGTGGAACTTCATAGCAAAGTACAAAGTTCGTTTTGGATGGATCAATTTAGTTGAAATAGACAGTTCTTGCATGAAAACTCATTCCTGGTAGAACTTCATAGCAAAGTACAAAGTTCGTTTTGGATGGACAAAGTTAGTTGAAATAGACAGTTTTTGCATGAAAACTCATTCCTGGTGGAACTTCATAGCAAAGTACAAAGTTCGTTTTGGATGGATCAATTTAGTTGAAATAGACAGTTTTTGCATGAAAACTCATTCCTGGTGGAACTTCATAGCAAAGTACAAAGTTCGTTTTGGATGGATCAATTTAGTTGAAATAGACAGTTTTTGCATGAAAACTCATTCCTGGTGGAACTTCATAGCAAAGTACAAAGTTCGTTTTGGATGGACAAAGTTAGTTGAAATAGACAGTTTTTGCATGAAAACTCATTCCTGGTGGAACTTCATAGCAAAGTACAAAGTTCGTTTTGGATGGATCAATTTAGTTGAAATAGACAGTTTTTGCATGAAAACTCATTCCTGGTGGAACTTCATAGCAAAGTACAAAGTTCGTTTTGGATGGACAAAGTTAGTTGAAATAGACAGTTTTTGCATGAAAACTCATTCCTGGTGGAACTTCATAGCAAAGTACAAAGTTCGTTTTGGATGGACAAAGTTAGTTGAAATAGACAGTTTTTGCATGAAAACTCATTCCTGGTGGAACTTCATAGCAAAGTACAAAGTTCGTTTTGGATGGATCAATTTAGTTGAAATAGACAGTTTTTGCATGAAAACTCATTCCTGGTGGAACTTCATAGCAAAGTACAAAGTTCGTTTTGGATGGACAAAGTTAGTTGAAATAGACAGTTCTTGCATGAAAACTCATTCCTGGTAGAACTTCATAGCAAAGTACAAAGTTCGTTTTGGATGGACAAAGTTAGTTGAAATAGACAGTTTTTGCATGAAAACTCATTCCTGGTGGAACTTCATAGCAAAGTACAAAGTTCGTTTTGGATGGATCAATTTAGTTGAAATAGACAGTTTTTGCATGAAAACTCATTCCTGGTGGAACTTCATAGCAAAGTACAAAGTTCGTTTTGGATGGATCAATTTAGTTGAAATAGACAGTTTTTGCATGAAAACTCATTCCTGGTGGAACTTCATAGCAAAGTACAAAGTTCGTTTTGGATGGACAAAGTTAGTTGAAATAGACAGTTTTTGCATGACAACTCATTCCTGGTGGAACTTCATAGCAAAGTACAAAGTTCGTTTTGGATGGACGAATTAAGTTGAAATAGACAGTTTTTGCATGAAAACTCATTCCTGGTGGAACTTCATAGCAAAGTACAAAGTTCGTTTTGGATGGACAAAGTTAGTTGAAATAGACAGTTTTTGCATGAAAACTCATTCCTGGTGGAACTTCATAGCAAAGTACAAAGTTCGTTTTGGATGGACAAAGTTAGTTGAAATAGACAGTTTTTGCATGAAAACTCATTCCTGGTGGAACTTCATAGCAAAGTACAAAGTTCGTTTTGGATGGATCAATTTAGTTGAAATAGACAGTTTTTGCATGAAAACTCATTCCTGGTGGAACTTCATAGCAAAGTACAAAGTTCGTTTTGGATGGACAAAGTTAGTTGAAATAGACAGTTTTTGTATGAAAACTCATTCCTGGTGGAACTTCATAGCAAAGTACAAAGTTCGAATCAGATGGACGAATTAAGTTGAAATAGACAGTTTTTGCATGAAAACTCATTCCTGGTGGAACTTCATAGCAAAGTACAAAGTTCGTTTTGGATGGACAAAGTTAGTTGAAATAGACAGTTTTTGCATAAAAACTCATTCCTGGTGGAACTTCATAGCAAAGTACAAAGTTCGTTTTGGATGGATCAATTTAGTTGAAATAGACAGTTCTTGCATGAAAACTCATTCCTGGTAGAACTTCATAGCAAAGTACAAAGTTCGTATCGGATGGACGAATTTAGTTGAAATAGACAGTTTTTGCATGAAAACTCATTCCTGGTGGAACTTCATAGCAAAGTACAAAGTTCGTATCGGATGGACGAATTTAGTTGAAATAGACAGTTTTTGCATGAAAACTCATTCCTGGTGGAACTTCATAGCAAAGTACAAAGTTCGTTTTGGATGGATCAATTTAGTTGAAATAGACAGTTCTTGCATGAAAACTCATTCCTGGTAGAACTTCATAGCAAAGTACAAAGTTCGTATCGGATGGACGAATTTAGTTGAAATAGACAGTTTTTGCATGAAAACTCATTCCTGGTGGAACTTCATAGCAAAGTACAAAGTTCGTTTTGGATGGACAAAGTTAGTTGAAATAGACAGTTTTTGTATGAAAACTCATTCCTGGTGGAACTTCATAGCAAAGTACAAAGTTCGAATCAGATGGACGATTTAAGTTGAAATAGACAGTTTTTGCATGAAAACTCATTCCTGGTGGAACTTCATAGCAAAGTACAAAGTTCGTATCGGATGGACGAATTTAGTTGAAATAGACAGTTTTTGCATGAAAACTCATTCCTGGTGGAACTTCATAGCAAAGTACAAAGTTCGTATCGGATGGACGAATTTAGTTGAAATAGACAGTTTTTGCATGAAAACTCATTCCTGGTGGAACTTCATAGCAAAGTACAAAGTTCGTTTTGGATGGACAAAGTTAGTTGAAATAGACAGTTTTTGTATGAAAACTCATTCCTGGTGGAACTTCATAGCAAAGTACAAAGTTCGAATCAGATGGACGATTTAAGTTGAAATAGACAGTTTTTGCATGAAAACTCATTCCTGGTGGAACTTCATAGCAAAGTACAAAGTTCGTTTTGGATGGACAAAGTTAGTTGAAATAGACAGTTTTTGCATGAAAACTCATTCCTGGTGGAACTTCATAGCAAAGTACAAAGTTCGTATCGGATGGACGAATTTAGTTGAAATAGACAGTTTTTGCATGAAAACTCATTCCTGGTGGAACTTCATAGCAAAGTACAAAGTTCGTTTTGGATGGACAAAGTTAGTTGAAATAGACAGTTTTTGTATGAAAACTCATTCCTGGTGGAACTTCATAGCAAAGTACAAAGTTCGAATCAGATGGACGATTTAAGTTGAAATAGACAGTTTTTGCATGAAAACTCATTCCTGGTGGAACTTCATAGCAAAGTACAAAGTTCGTTTTGGATGGACAAAGTTAGTTGAAATAGACAGTTTTTGTATGAAAACTCATTCCTGGTGGAACTTCATAGCAAAGTACAAAGTTCGAATCAGATGGACGATTTAAGTTGAAATAGACAGTTTTTGCATGAAAACTCATTCCTGGTGGAACTTCATAGCAAAGTACAAAGTTCGAATCAGATGGACGATTTAAGTTGAAATAGACAGTTTTTGCATGAAAACTCATTCCTGGTGGAACTTCATAGCAAAGTACAAAGTTCGTTTTGGATGGACAAAGTTAGTTGAAATAGACAGTTTTTGCATGAAAACTCATTCCTGGTGGAACTTCATAGCAAAGTACAAAGTTCGAATCAGATGGACGATTTAAGTTGAAATAGACAGTTTTTGCATGAAAACTCATTCCTGGTGGAACTTCATAGCAAAGTACAAAGTTCGTTTTGGATGGACAAAGTTAGTTGAAATAGACAGTTTTTGTATGAAAACTCATTCCTGGTGGAACTTCATAGCAAAGTACAAAGTTCGAATCAGATGGACGATTTAAGTTGAAATAGACAGTTTTTGCATGAAAACTCATTCCTGGTGGAACTTCATAGCAAAGTACAAAGTTCGAATCAGATGGACGATTTAAGTTGAAATAGACAGTTTTTGCATGAAAACTCATTCCTGGTGGAACTTCATAGCAAAGTACAAAGTTCGTTTTGGATGGACAAAGTTAGTTGAAATAGACAGTTTTTGTATGAAAACTCATTCCTGGTGGAACTTCATAGCAAAGTACAAAGTTCGAATCAGATGGACGATTTAAGTTGAAATAGACAGTTTTTGCATGAAAACTCATTCCTGGTGGAACTTCATAGCAAAGTACAAAGTTCGTTTTGGATGGACAAAGTTAGTTGAAATAGACAGTTTTTGTATGAAAACTCATTCCTGGTGGAACTTCATAGCAAAGTACAAAGTTCGAATCAGATGGACGATTTAAGTTGAAATAGACAGTTTTTGCATGAAAACTCATTCCTGGTGGAACTTCATAGCAAAGTACAAAGTTCGAATCAGATGGACGATTTAAGTTGAAATAGACAGTTTTTGCATGAAAACTCATTCCTGGTGGAACTTCATAGCAAAGTACAAAGTTCGTTTTGGATGGACAAAGTTAGTTGAAATAGACAGTTTTTGCATGAAAACTCATTCCTGGTGGAACTTCATAGCAAAGTACAAAGTTCGTATCGGATGGACGAATTTAGTTGAAATAGACAGTTTTTGCATGAAAACTCATTCCTGGTGGAACTTCATAGCAAAGTACAAAGTTCGTTTTGGATGGACAAAGTTAGTTGAAATAGACAGTTTTTGTATGAAAACTCATTCCTGGTGGAACTTCATAGCAAAGTACAAAGTTCGAATCAGATGGACGATTTAAGTTGAAATAGACAGTTTTTGCATGAAAACTCATTCCTGGTGGAACTTCATAGCAAAGTACAAAGTTCGTTTTGGATGGACAAAGTTAGTTGAAATAGACAGTTTTTGTATGAAAACTCATTCCTGGTGGAACTTCATAGCAAAGTACAAAGTTCGAATCAGATGGACGATTTAAGTTGAAATAGACAGTTTTTGCATGAAAACTCATTCCTGGTGGAACTTCATAGCAAAGTACAAAGTTCGAATCAGATGGACGATTTAAGTTGAAATAGACAGTTTTTGCATGAAAACTCATTCCTGGTGGAACTTCATAGCAAAGTACAAAGTTCGTTTTGGATGGACAAAGTTAGTTGAAATAGACAGTTTTTGCATGAAAACTCATTCCTGGTGGAACTTCATAGCAAAGTACAAAGTTCGAATCAGATGGACGATTTAAGTTGAAATAGACAGTTTTTGCATGAAAACTCATTCCTGGTGGAACTTCATAGCAAAGTACAAAGTTCGTTTTGGATGGACAAAGTTAGTTGAAATAGACAGTTTTTGTATGAAAACTCATTCCTGGTGGAACTTCATAGCAAAGTACAAAGTTCGAATCAGATGGACGATTTAAGTTGAAATAGACAGTTTTTGCATGAAAACTCATTCCTGGTGGAACTTCATAGCAAAGTACAAAGTTCGTTTTGGATGGACAAAGTTAGTTGAAATAGACAGTTTTTGTATGAAAACTCATTCCTGGTGGAACTTCATAGCAAAGTACAAAGTTCGAATCAGATGGACGATTTAAGTTGAAATAGACAGTTTTTGCATGAAAACTCATTCCTGGTGGAACTTCATAGCAAAGTACAAAGTTCGAATCAGATGGACGATTTAAGTTGAAATAGACAGTTTTTGCATGAAAACTCATTCCTGGTGGAACTTCATAGCAAAGTACAAAGTTCGTTTTGGATGGACAAAGTTAGTTGAAATAGACAGTTTTTGCATGAAAACTCATTCCTGGTGGAACTTCATAGCAAAGTACAAAGTTCGAATCAGATGGACGATTTAAGTTGAAATAGACAGTTTTTGCATGAAAACTCATTCCTGGTGGAACTTCATAGCAAAGTACAAAGTTCGTTTTGGATGGACAAAGTTAGTTGAAATAGACAGTTTTTGTATGAAAACTCATTCCTGGTGGAACTTCATAGCAAAGTACAAAGTTCGAATCAGATGGACGATTTAAGTTGAAATAGACAGTTTTTGCATGAAAACTCATTCCTGGTGGAACTTCATAGCAAAGTACAAAGTTCGTTTTGGATGGACAAAGTTAGTTGAAATAGACAGTTTTTGCATGAAAACTCATTCCTGGTGGAACTTCATAGCAAAGTACAAAGTTCGTATCGGATGGACGAATTTAGTTGAAATAGACAGTTTTTGCATGAAAACTCATTCCTGGTGGAACTTCATAGCAAAGTACAAAGTTCGTTTTGGATGGACAAAGTTAGTTGAAATAGACAGTTTTTGTATGAAAACTCATTCCTGGTGGAACTTCATAGCAAAGTACAAAGTTCGAATCAGATGGACGATTTAAGTTGAAATAGACAGTTTTTGCATGAAAACTCATTCCTGGTGGAACTTCATAGCAAAGTACAAAGTTCGTTTTGGATGGACAAAGTTAGTTGAAATAGACAGTTTTTGCATGAAAACTCATTCCTGGTGGAACTTCATAGCAAAGTACAAAGTTCGTTTCGGATGGATCAATTTAGTTTAAATAGACAGTTCTTGCATGAAAACTCATTCCTGGTAGAACTTCATAGCAAAGTACAAAGTTCGTATCGGATGGACGAATTTAGTTGAAATAGACAGTTTTTGCATGAAAACTCATTCCTGGTGGAACTTCATAGCAAAGTACAAAGTTCGTATCAGATGGACGAATTTAGTTGAAATAGACAGTTTTTGCATGAAAACTCATTCCTGGTGGAACTTCATAGCAAAGTACAAAATTCGTTTCGGATGGATCAATTTAGTTGAAATAGACAGTTCTTGCATGAAAACTCATTCCTGGTGGAACTTCATAGCAAAGTACAAAGTTCGTTTTGGATGGACAAAGTTAGTTGAAATAGACAGTTTTTGCATGAAAACTCATTCCTGGTGGAACTTCATAGCAAAGTACAAAGTTCGTTTTGGATGGACAAAGTTAGTTGAAATAGACAGTTTTTGCATAAAAACTCATTCCTGGTGGAACTTCATAGCAAAGTACAAAGTTCGTTTTGGATGGACAAAGTTAGTTGAAATAGACAGTTTTTGTATGAAAACTCATTCCTGGTGGAACTTCATAGCAAAGTACAAAGTTCGAATCAGATGGACGAATTAAGTTGAAATAGACAGTTTTTGCATGAAAACTCATTCCTGGTGGAACTTCATAGCAAAGTACAAAATTCGTTTCGGATGGATCAATTTAGTTGAAATAGACAGTTTTTGCATGAAAACTCATTCCTGGTGGAACTTCATAGCAAAGTACAAAGTTCGTTTTGGATGGACAAAGTTAGTTGAAATAGACAGTTTTTGCATGAAAACTCATTCCTGGTGGAACTTCATAGCAAAGTACAAAATTCGTTTTGGATGGATCAATTTAGTTGAAATAGACAGTTTTTGCATGAAAACTCATTCCTGGTGGAACTTCATAGCAAAGTACAAAGTTCGTTTTGGATGGATCAATTTAGTTGAAATAGACAGTTTTTGCATGAAAACTCATTCCTGGTGGAACTTCATAGCAAAGTACAAAGTTCGTTTTGGATGGACAAAGTTAGTTGAAATAGACAGTTTTTGCATGAAAACTCATTCCTGGTGGAACTTCATAGCAAAGTACAAAATTCGTTTCGGATGGATCAATTTAGTTTAAATAGACAGTTCTTGCATGAAAACTCATTCCTGGTAGAACTTCATAGCAAAGTACAAAGTTCGTATCGGATGGACGAATTTAGTTGAAATAGACAGTTTTTGCATGAAAACTCATTCCTGGTGGAACTTCATAGCAAAGTACAAAGTTCGTATCGGATGGACGAATTTAGTTGAAATAGACAGTTTTTGCATGAAAACTCATTCCTGGTGGAACTTCAAAGCAAAGTACAAAATTCGTTTCGGATGGATCAATTTAGTTGAAATAGACAGTTCTTGCATGAAAACTCATTCCTGGTGGAACTTCATAGCAAAGTACAAAGTTCGTTTTGGATGGACAAAGTTAGTTGAAATAGACAGTTTTTGCATGAAAACTCATTCCTGTTGGAACTTCATAGCAAAGTACAAAGTTCGTTTTGGATGGACAAAGTTAGTTGAAATAGACAGTTTTTGCATAAAAACTCATTCCTGGTGGAACTTCATAGCAAAGTACAAAGTTCGTTTGGGATGGACAAAGTAAGTTGAAATAGACAGTTTTTGCATAAAAACTCATTCCTGGTGGAACTTCATAGCAAAGTACAAAGTTCGTTTTGGATGGACAAAGTTAGTTGAAATAGACAGTTTTTGCATAAAAACTCATTCCTGGTGGAACTTCATAGCAAAGTACAAAGTTCGTTTTGGATGGATCAATTTAGTTGAAATAGACAGTTCTTGCATGAAAACTCATTCCTGGTAGAACTTCATAGCAAAGTACAAAGTTCGTTTTGGATGGACAAAGTTAGTTGAAATAGACAGTTTTTGCATGAAAACTCATTCCTGGTGGAACTTCATAGCAAAGTACAAAGTTCGTTTTGGATGGACAAAGTTAGTTGAAATAGACAGTTTTTGCATGAAAACTCATTCCTGGTGGAACTTCATAGCAAAGTACAAAGTTCGTTTTGGATGGATCAATTTAGTTGAAATAGACAGTTTTTGCATGAAAACTCATTCCTGGTGGAACTTCATAGCAAAGTACAAAGTTCGTTTTGGATGGACAAAGTTAGTTGAAATAGACAGTTTTTGTATGAAAACTCATTCCTGGTGGAACTTCATAGCAAAGTACAAAGTTCGAATCAGATGGACGAATTAAGTTGAAATAGACAGTTTTTGCATGAAAACTCATTCCTGGTGGAACTTCATAGCAAAGTACAAAGTTCGTTTTGGATGGACAAAGTTAGTTGAAATAGACAGTTTTTGCATAAAAACTCATTCCTGGTGGAACTTCATAGCAAAGTACAAAGTTCGTTTTGGATGGATCAATTTAGTTGAAATAGACAGTTCTTGCATGAAAACTCATTCCTGGTAGAACTTCATAGCAAAGTACAAAGTTCGTATCGGATGGACGAATTTAGTTGAAATAGACAGTTTTTGCATGAAAACTCATTCCTGGTGGAACTTCATAGCAAAGTACAAAGTTCGTATCGGATGGACGAATTTAGTTGAAATAGACAGTTTTTGCATGAAAACTCATTCCTGGTGGAACTTCATAGCAAAGTACAAAGTTCGTTTTGGATGGATCAATTTAGTTGAAATAGACAGTTCTTGCATGAAAACTCATTCCTGGTAGAACTTCATAGCAAAGTACAAAGTTCGTATCGGATGGACGAATTTAGTTGAAATAGACAGTTTTTGCATGAAAACTCATTCCTGGTGGAACTTCATAGCAAAGTACAAAGTTCGTATCGGATGGACGAATTTAGTTGAAATAGACAGTTTTTGCATGAAAACTCATTCCTGGTGGAACTTCATAGCAAAGTACAAAGTTCGTTTTGGATGGACAAAGTTAGTTGAAATAGACAGTTTTTGTATGAAAACTCATTCCTGGTGGAACTTCATAGCAAAGTACAAAGTTCGAATCAGATGGACGATTTAAGTTGAAATAGACAGTTTTTGCATGAAAACTCATTCCTGGTGGAACTTCATAGCAAAGTACAAAGTTCGTTTTGGATGGACAAAGTTAGTTGAAATAGACAGTTTTTGCATGAAAACTCATTCCTGGTGGAACTTCATAGCAAAGTACAAAGTTCGTTTCGGATGGATCAATTTAGTTTAAATAGACAGTTCTTGCATGAAAACTCATTCCTGGTAGAACTTCATAGCAAAGTACAAAGTTCGTATCGGATGGACGAATTTAGTTGAAATAGACAGTTTTTGCATGAAAACTCATTCCTGGTGGAACTTCATAGCAAAGTACAAAGTTCGTATCAGATGGACGAATTTAGTTGAAATAGACAGTTTTTGCATGAAAACTCATTCCTGGTGGAACTTCATAGCAAAGTACAAAATTCGTTTCGGATGGATCAATTTAGTTGAAATAGACAGTTCTTGCATGAAAACTCATTCCTGGTGGAACTTCATAGCAAAGTACAAAGTTCGTTTTGGATGGACAAAGTTAGTTGAAATAGACAGTTTTTGCATGAAAACTCATTCCTGGTGGAACTTCATAGCAAAGTACAAAGTTCGTTTTGGATGGACAAAGTTAGTTGAAATAGACAGTTTTTGCATAAAAACTCATTCCTGGTGGAACTTCATAGCAAAGTACAAAGTTCGTTTTGGATGGACAAAGTTAGTTGAAATAGACAGTTTTTGTATGAAAACTCATTCCTGGTGGAACTTCATAGCAAAGTACAAAGTTCGAATCAGATGGACGAATTAAGTTGAAATAGACAGTTTTTGCATGAAAACTCATTCCTGGTGGAACTTCATAGCAAAGTACAAAATTCGTTTCGGATGGATCAATTTAGTTGAAATAGACAGTTTTTGCATGAAAACTCATTCCTGGTGGAACTTCATAGCAAAGTACAAAGTTCGTTTTGGATGGACAAAGTTAGTTGAAATAGACAGTTTTTGCATGAAAACTCATTCCTGGTGGAACTTCATAGCAAAGTACAAAATTCGTATTGGATGGATCAATTTAGTTGAAATAGACAGTTTTTGCATGAAAACTCATTCCTGGTGGAACTTCATAGCAAAGTACAAAGTTCGTTTTGGATGGATCAATTTAGTTGAAATAGACAGTTTTTGCATGAAAACTCATTCCTGGTGGAACTTCATAGCAAAGTACAAAGTTCGTTTTGGATGGACAAAGTTAGTTGAAATAGACAGTTTTTGCATGAAAACTCATTCCTGGTGGAACTTCATAGCAAAGTACAAAATTCGTTTCGGATGGATCAATTTAGTTGAAATAGACAGTTTTTGCATGAAAACTCATTCCTGGTGGAACTTCATAGCAAAGTACAAAGTTCGTTTTGGATGGACAAAGTTAGTTGAAATAGACAGTTTTTGCATGAAAACTCATTCCTGGTGGAACTTCATAGCAAAGTACAAAGTTCGTTTTGGATGGATCAATTTAGTTGAAATAGACAGTTTTTGCATGAAAACTCATTCCTGGTGGAACTTCATAGCAAAGTACAAAGTTCGTTTTGGATGGATCAATTTAGTTGAAATAGACAGTTTTTGCATGAAAACTCATTCCTGGTGGAACTTCATAGCAAAGTACAAAGTTCGAATCAGATGGACGAATTAAGTTGAAATAGACAGTTTTTGCATGAAAACTCATTCCTGGTGGAACTTCATAGCAAAGTACAAAGTTCGTTTTGGATGGACAAAGTTAGTTGAAATAGACAGTTTTTGCATAAATACTCATTCCTGGTGGAACTTCATAGCAAAGTACAAAGTTCGTTTTGGATGGATCAATTTAGTTGAAATAGACAGTTTTTGCATAAAAACTCATTCCTGGTGGAACTTCATAGCAAAGTACAAAGTTCGTTTTGGATGGATCAATTTAGTTGAAATAGACAGTTTTTGCATGAAAACTCATTCCTGGTGGAACTTCATAGCAAAGTACAAAGTTCGTTTTGGATGGACAAAGTTAGTTGAAATAGACAGTTCTTGCATGAAAACTCATTCCTGGTGGAACTTCATAGCAAAGTACAAAGTTCGTTTTGGATGGACAAAGTTAGTTGAAATAGACAGTTTTTGCATGAAAACTCATTCCTGGTGGAACTTCATAGCAAAGTACAAAGTTCGTTTCGGATGGACGAATTAAGTTGAAATAGACAGTTTTTGCATGAAAACTCATTCCTGGTGGAACTTCATAGCAAAGTACAAAGTTCGTTTTGGATGGACAAAGTTAGTTGAAATAGACAGTTTTTGCATGAAAACTCATTCCTGGTGGAACTTCATAGCAAAGTACAAAGTTCGTTTTGGATGGACAAAGTTAGTTGAAATAGACAGTTTTTGCATGAAAACTCATTCCTGGTGGAACTTCATAGCAAAGTACAAAGTTCGTTTTGGATGGACAAAGTTAGTTGAAATAGACAGTTTTTGCATGAAAACTCATTCCTGGTGGAACTTCATAGCAAAGTACAAAGTTCGTTTTGGATGGATCAATTTAGTTGAAATAGACAGTTTTTGCATGAAAACTCATTCCTGGTGGAACTTCATAGCAAAGTACAAAGTTCGTTTTGGATGGACAAAGTTAGTTGAAATAGACAGTTTTTGCATGAAAACTCATTCCTGGTGGAACTTCATAGCAAAGTACAAAGTTCGTTTTGGATGAACAAAGTTAGTTGAAATAGACAGTTTTTGCATGAAAACTCATTCCTGGTGGAACTTCATAGCAAAGTACAAAGTTCGTTTTGGATGGACAAAGTTAGTTGAAATAGACAGTTTTTGCATGAAAACTTATTCCTGGTGGAACTTCATAGCAAAGTACAAAGTTCGTTTTGGATGGACAAAGTTAGTTGAAATAGACAGTTTTTGCATGAAAACTCATTCCTGGTGGAACTTCATAGCAAAGTACAAAGTTCGTTTTGGATGGACAAAGTTAGTTGAAATAGACAGTTTTTGCATGAAAACTCATTCCTGGTGGAACTTCATAGCAAAGTACAAAGTTCGTTTTGGATGAACAAAGTTAGTTGAAATAGACAGTTTTTGCATGAAAACTCATTCCTGGTGGAACTTCATAGCAAAGTACAAAGTTCGTTTTGGATGGACAAAGTTAGTTGAAATAGACAGTTTTTGCATGAAAACTCATTCCAGGTGGAACTTCATAGCAAAGTACAAAGTTCGTTTTGGATGGACGAATTAAGTTGAAATAGACAGTTTTTGCATGAAAACTCATTCCTGGTGGAACTTCATAGCAAAGTACAAAGTTCGTTTTGGATGGACAAAGTTAGTTGAAATAGACAGTTTTTGCATGAAAACTCATTCCTGGTGGAACTTCATAGCAAAGTACAAAGTTCGTTTTGGATGGACAAAGTTAGTTGAAATAGACAGTTTTTGCATGAAAACTCATTCCTGGTGGAACTTCATAGCAAAGTACAAAGTTCGTTTTGGATGGATCAATTTAGTTGAAATAGACAGTTTTTGCATGAAAACTCATTCCTGGTGGAACTTCATAGCAAAGTACAAAGTTCGTTTTGGATGGACAAAGTTAGTTGAAATAGACAGTTTTTGCATGAAAACTCATTCCTGGTGGAACTTCATAGCAAAGTACAAAGTTCGTTTTGGATGGACAAAGTTAGTTGAAATAGACAGTTTTTGCATGAAAACTCATTCCTGGTGGAACTTCATAGCAAAGTACAAAGTTCGTTTTGGATGGATCAATTTAGTTGAAATAGACAGTTTTTGCATGAAAACTCATTCCTGGTGGAACTTCATAGCAAAGTACAAAGTTCGTTTTGGATGGACAAAGTTAGTTGAAATAGACAGTTTTTGCATGAAAACTCATTCCTGGTGGAACTTCATAGCAAAGTACAAAGTTCGTTTTGGATGAACAAAGTTAGTTGAAATAGACAGTTTTTGCATGAAAACTCATTCCTGGTGGAACTTCATAGCAAAGTACAAAGTTCGTTTTGGATGGACAAAGTTAGTTGAAATAGACAGTTTTTGCATGAAAACTCATTCCTGGTGGAACTTCATAGCAAAGTACAAAGTTCGTTTTGGATGGACAAAGTTAGTTGAAATAGACAGTTTTTGCATGAAAACTCATTCCTGGTGGAACTTCATAGCAAAGTACAAAGTTCGTTTTGGATGGACAAAGTTAGTTGAAATAGACAGTTTTTGCATGAAAACTCATTCCTGGTGGAACTTCATAGCAAAGTACAAAGTTCGTTTTGGATGAACAAAGTTAGTTGAAATAGACAGTTTTTGCATGAAAACTCATTCCTGGTGGAACTTCATAGCAAAGTACAAAGTTCGTTTTGGATGGACAAAGTTAGTTGAAATAGACAGTTTTTGCATGAAAACTCATTCCAGGTGGAACTTCATAGCAAAGTACAAAGTTCGTTTTGGATGCACGAATTAAGTTGAAATAGACAGTTTTTGCATGAAAACTCATTCCTGGTGGAACTTCATAGCAAAGTACAAAGTTCGTTTTGGATGGACAAAGTTAGTTGAAATAGACAGTTTTTGCATGAAAACTCATTCCTGGTGGAACTTCATAGCAAAGTACAAAGTTCGTTTTGGATGAACAAAGTTAGTTGAAATAGACAGTTTTTGCATGAAAACTCATTCCTGGTGGAACTTCATAGCAAAGTACAAAGTTCGTTTTGGATGGACAAAGTTAGTTGAAATAGACAGTTTTTGCATGAAAACTCATTCCTGGTGGAACTTCATAGCAAAGTACAAAGTTCGTTTTTGGATGGACAAAGTTAGTTGAAATAGACAGTTTTTGCATGAAAACTCATTCCTGGTGGAACTTCATAGCAAAGTACAAAGTTCGTTTTGGATGGACAAAGTTAGTTGAAATAGACAGTTTTTGCATGAAAACTCATTCCTGGTGGAACTTCATAGCAAAGTACAAAGTTCGTTTTGGATGAACAAAGTTAGTTGAAATAGACAGTTTTTGCATGAAAACTCATTCCTGGTGGAACTTCATAGCAAAGTACAAAGTTCGTTTTGGATGGACAAAGTTAGTTGAAATAGACAGTTTTTGCATGAAAACTCATTCCAGGTGGAACTTCATAGCAAAGTACAAAGTTCGTTTTGGATGGATCAATTTAGTTGAAATAGACAGTTTTTGCATGAAAACTCATTCCTGGTGGAACTTCATAGCAAAGTACAAAGTTCGTTTTGGATGGACAAAGTTAGTTGAAATAGACAGTTTTTGCATAAAAACTCATTCCCAGGTGGAACTTCATAGCAAAGTACAAAGTTCGTTTTGGATGAACAAAGTTAGTTGAAATAGACAGTTTTTGCATAAAAAACTCATTCCAGGTGGAACTTCATAGCAAAGTACAAAGTTCGTTTTGGATGGACAAAGTTAGTTGAAATAGACAGTTTTTGCATGAAAACTCATTCCTGGTGGAACTTCATAGCAAAGTACAAAGTTCGTTTTGGATGGACAAAGTTAGTTGAAATAGACAGTTTTTGCATGAAAACTCATTCCTGGTGGAACTTCATAGCAAAGTACAAAGTTCGTTTTGGATGGACAAAGTTAGTTGAAATAGACAGTTTTTGCATGAAAACTCATTCCTGGTGGAACTTCATAGCAAAGTACAAAGTTCGTTTTGGATGGACAAAGTTAGTTGAAATAGACAGTTTTTGCATGAAAACTCATTCCTGGTGGAACTTCATAGCAAAGTACAAAGTTCGTTTTGGATGGACAAAGTTAGTTGAAATAGACAGTTTTTGCATGAAAACTCATTCCTGGTGGAACTTCATAGCAAAGTACAAAGTTCGTTTTGGATGGACAAAGTTAGTTGAAATAGACAGTTTTTGCATGAAAACTCATTCCTGGTGGAACTTCATAGCAAAGTACAAAGTTCGTTTTGGATGAACAAAGTTAGTTGAAATAGACAGTTTTTGCATGAAAAACCTCATTCCTGGTGGAACTTCATAGCAAAGTACAAAGTTCGTTTTGGATGGACAAAGTTAGTTGAAATAGACAGTTTTTGCATGAAAAACTCATTCCAGGTGGAACTTCATAGCAAAGTACAAAGTTCGTTTTGGATGGATCAATTTAGTTGAAATAGACAGTTTTTGCATGAAAACTCATTCCTGGTGGAACTTCATAGCAAAGTACAAAGTTCGTTTTGGATGGACAAAGTTAGTTGAAATAGACAGTTTTTGCATAAAAACTCATTCCAGGTGGAACTTCATAGCAAAGTACAAAGTTCGTTTTGGATGAACAAAGTTAGTTGAAATAGACAGTTTTTGCATAAAAACTCATTCCAGGTGGAACTTCATAGCAAAGTACAAAGTTCGTTTTGGATGGACAAAGTTAGTTGAAATAGACAGTTTTTGCATGAAAACTCATTCCTGGTGGAACTTCATAGCAAAGTACAAAGTTCGTTTTGGATGGACGAATTAAGTTGAAATAGACAGTTTTTGCATGAAAACTCATTCCTGGTGGAACTTCATAGCAAAGTACAAAGTTCGTTTTGGATGGACAAAGTTAGTTGAAATAGACAGTTTTTGCATGAAAACTCATTCCTGGTGGAACTTCATAGCAAAGTACAAAGTTCGTTTTGGATGAACAAAGTTAGTTGAAATAGACAGTTTTTGCATGAAAACTCATTCCTGGTGGAACTTCATAGCAAAGTACAAAGTTCGTTTTGGATGAACAAAGTTAGTTGAAATAGACAGTTTTTGCATGAAAACTCATTCCTGGTGGAACTTCATAGCAAAGTACAAAGTTCGTTTTGGATGGACAAAGTTAGTTGAAATAGACAGTTTTTGCATGAAAACTCATTCCTGGTGGAACTTCATAGCAAAGTACAAAGTTCGTTTTGGATGGACAAAGTTAGTTGAAATAGACAGTTTTTGCATGAAAACTCATTCCTGGTGGAACTTCATAGCAAAGTACAAAGTTCGTTTTGGATGGACAAAGTTAGTTGAAATAGACAGTTTTTGCATGAAAACTCATTCCTGGTGGAACTTCATAGCAAAGTACAAAGTTCGTTTTGGATGAACAAAGTTAGTTGAAATAGACAGTTTTTGCATGAAAACTCATTCCTGGTGGAACTTCATAGCAAAGTACAAAGTTCGTTTTGGATGGACAAAGTTAGTTGAAATAGACAGTTTTTGCATGAAAACTCATTCCAGGTGGAACTTCATAGCAAAGTACAAAGTTCGTTTTGGATGGACGAATTAAGTTGAAATAGACAGTTTTTGCATGAAAACTCATTCCTGGTGGAACTTCATAGCAAAGTACAAAGTTCGTTTTGGATGGACAAAGTTAGTTGAAATAGACAGTTTTTGCATGAAAACTCATTCCTGGTGGAACTTCATAGCAAAGTACAAAGTTCGTTTTGGATGGACAAAGTTAGTTGAAATAGACAGTTTTTGCATGAAAACTCATTCCTGGTGGAACTTCATAGCAAAGTACAAAGTTCGTTTTGGATGGACAAAGTTAGTTGAAATAGACAGTTTTTGCATGAAAACTCATTCCTGGTGGAACTTCATAGCAAAGTACAAAGTTCGTTTTGGATGGACGAATTAAGTTGAAATAGACAGTTTTTGCATGAAAACTCATTCCTGGTGGAACTTCATAGCAAAGTACAAAGTTCGTTTTGGATGGACAAAGTTAGTTGAAATAGACAGTTTTTGCATGAAAACTCATTCCTGGTGGAACTTCATAGCAAAGTACAAAGTTCGTTTTGGATGAACAAAGTTAGTTGAAATAGACAGTTTTTGCATGAAAACTCATTCCTGGTGGAACTTCATAGCAAAGTACAAAGTTCGTTTTGGATGGACAAAGTTAGTTGAAATAGACAGTTTTTGCATGAAAACTCATTCCTGGTGGAACTTCATAGCAAAGTACAAAGTTCGTTTTGGATGGACAAAGTTAGTTGAAATAGACAGTTTTTGCATGAAAACTCATTCCTGGTGGAACTTCATAGCAAAGTACAAAGTTCGTTTTGGATGGACAAAGTTAGTTGAAATAGACAGTTTTTGCATGAAAACTCATTCCTGGTGGAACTTCATAGCAAAGTACAAAGTTCGTTTTGGATGAACAAAGTTAGTTGAAATAGACAGTTTTTGCATGAAAACTCATTCCTGGTGGAACTTCATAGCAAAGTACAAAGTTCGTTTTGGATGGACAAAGTTAGTTGAAATAGACAGTTTTTGCATGAAAACTCATTCCTGGTGGAACTTCATAGCAAAGTACAAAGTTCGTTTTGGATGAACAAAGTTAGTTGAAATAGACAGTTTTTGCATGAAAACTCATTCCAGGTGGAACTTCATAGCAAAGTACAAAGTTCGTTTTGGATGGACGAATTAAGTTGAAATAGACAGTTTTTGCATGAAAACTCATTCCTGGTGGAACTTCATAGCAAAGTACAAAGTTCGTTTTGGATGGATCAATTTAGTTGAAATAGACAGTTTTTGCATGAAAACTCATTCCTGGTGGAACTTCATAGCAAAGTACAAAGTTCGTTTTGGATGGACAAAGTTAGTTGAAATAGACAGTTTTTGCATGAAAACTCATTCCTGGTGGAACTTCATAGCAAAGTACAAAGTTCGTTTTGGATGGACAAAGTTAGTTGAAATAGACAGTTTTTGCATGAAAACTCATTCCTGGTGGAACTTCATAGCAAAGTACAAAGTTCGTTTTGATGGATCAATTTAGTTGAAATAGACAGTTTTTGCATGAAAACTCATTCCTGGTGGAACTTCATAGCAAAGTACAAAGTTCGTTTTGGATGGACAAAGTTAGTTGAAATAGACAGTTTTTGCATGAAAACTCATTCCTGGTGGAACTTCATAGCAAAGTACAAAGTTCGTTTTGGATGAACAAAGTTAGTTGAAATAGACAGTTTTTGCATGAAAACTCATTCCTGGTGGAACTTCATAGCAAAGTACAAAGTTCGTTTTGGATGGACAAAGTTAGTTGAAATAGACAGTTTTTGCATGAAAACTCATTCCTGGTGGAACTTCATAGCAAAGTACAAAGTTCGTTTTGGATGGACAAAGTTAGTTGAAATAGACAGTTTTTGCATGAAAACTCATTCCTGGTGGAACTTCATAGCAAAGTACAAAGTTCGTTTTGGATGGACAAAGTTAGTTGAAATAGACAGTTTTTGCATGAAAACTCATTCCTGGTGGAACTTCATAGCAAAGTACAAAGTTCGTTTTGGATGAACAAAGTTAGTTGAAATAGACAGTTTTTGCATGAAAACTCATTCCTGGTGGAACTTCATAGCAAAGTACAAAGTTCGTTTTGGATGGACAAAGTTAGTTGAAATAGACAGTTTTTGCATGAAAACTCATTCCAGGTGGAACTTCATAGCAAAGTACAAAGTTCGTTTTGGATGGACGAATTAAGTTGAAATAGACAGTTTTTGCATGAAAACTCATTCCTGGTGGAACTTCATAGCAAAGTACAAAGTTCGTTTTGGATGGACAAAGTTAGTTGAAATAGACAGTTTTTGCATGAAAACTCATTCCTGGTGGAACTTCATAGCAAAGTACAAAGTTCGTTTTGGATGGACAAAGTTAGTTGAAATAGACAGTTTTTGCATGAAAACTCATTCCTGGTGGAACTTCATAGCAAAGTACAAAGTTCGTTTTGGATGGACAAAGTTAGTTGAAATAGACAGTTTTTGCATGAAAACTCATTCCTGGTGGAACTTCATAGCAAAGTACAAAGTTCGTTTTGGATGAACAAAGTTAGTTGAAATAGACAGTTTTTGCATGAAAACTCATTCCTGGTGGAACTTCATAGCAAAGTACAAAGTTCGTTTTGGATGGACAAAGTTAGTTGAAATAGACAGTTTTTGCATGAAAACTCATTCCAGGTGGAACTTCATAGCAAAGTACAAAGTTCGTTTTGGATGGACGAATTAAGTTGAAATAGACAGTTTTTGCATGAAAACTCATTCCTGGTGGAACTTCATAGCAAAGTACAAAGTTCGTTTTGGATGGACAAAGTTAGTTGAAATAGACAGTTTTTGCATGAAAACTCATTCCTGGTGGAACTTCATAGCAAAGTACAAAGTTCGTTTTGGATGGACAAAGTTAGTTGAAATAGACAGTTTTTGCATGAAAACTCATTCCTGGTGGAACTTCATAGCAAAGTACAAAGTTCGTTTTGGATGGACAAAGTTAGTTGAAATAGACAGTTTTTGCATGAAAACTCATTCCTGGTGGAACTTCATAGCAAAGTACAAAGTTCGTTTTGGATGGATCAATTTAGTTGAAATAGACAGTTTTTGCATGAAAACTCATTCCTGGTGGAACTTCATAGCAAAGTACAAAGTTCGTTTTGGATGGACAAAGTTAGTTGAAATAGACAGTTTTTGCATGAAAACTCATTCCTGGTGGAACTTCATAGCAAAGTACAAAGTTCGTTTTGGATGAACAAAGTTAGTTGAAATAGACAGTTTTTGCATGAAAACTCATTCCTGGTGGAACTTCATAGCAAAGTACAAAGTTCGTTTTGGATGGACAAAGTTAGTTGAAATAGACAGTTTTTGCATGAAAACTCATTCCTGGTGGAACTTCATAGCAAAGTACAAAGTTCGTTTTGGATGGATCAATTTTGTTGAAATAGACAGTTTTTGCATGAAAACTCATTCCTGGTGGAACTTCATAGCAAAGTACAAAGTTCGTTTTGGATGGACAAAGTTAGTTGAAATAGACAGTTTTTGCATGAAAACTCATTCCTGGTGGAACTTCATAGCAAAGTACAAAGTTCGTTTTGGATGGACAAAGTTAGTTGAAATAGACAGTTTTTGCATGAAAACTCATTCCTGGTGGAACTTCATAGCAAAGTACAAAGTTCGTTTTGGATGGACAAAGTTAGTTGAAATAGACAGTTTTTGCATGAAAACTCATTCCAGGTGGAACTTCATAGCAAAGTACAAAGTTCGTTTTGGATGAACAAAGTTAGTTGAAATAGACAGTTTTTGCATGAAAACTCATTCCTGGTGGAACTTCATAGCAAAGTACAAAGTTCGTTTTGGATGGACAAAGTTAGTTGAAATAGACAGTTTTTGCATGAAAACTCATTCCAGGTGGAACTTCATAGCAAAGTACAAAGTTCGTTTTGGATGAACAAAGTTAGTTGAAATAGACAGTTTTTGCATGAAAACTCATTCCTGGTGGAACTTCATAGCAAAGTACAAAGTTCGTTTTGGATGAACAAAGTTAGTTGAAATAGACAGTTTTTGCATGAAAACTCATTCCTGGTGGAACTTCATAGCAAAGTACAAAGTTCGTTTTGGATGGACAAAGTTAGTTGAAATAGACAGTTTTTGCATGAAAACTCATTCCTGGTGGAACTTCATAGCAAAGTACAAAGTTCGTTTTGGATGGACAAAGTTAGTTGAAATAGACAGTTTTTGCATGAAAACTCATTCCTGGTGGAACTTCATAGCAAAGTACAAAGTTCGTTTTGGATGGACAAAGTTAGTTGAAATAGACAGTTTTTGCATGAAAACTCATTCCTGGTGGAACTTCATAGCAAAGTACAAAGTTCGTTTTGGATGAACAAAGTTAGTTGAAATAGACAGTTTTTGCATGAAAACTCATTCCTGGTGGAACTTCATAGCAAAGTACAAAGTTCGTTTTGGATGGACAAAGTTAGTTGAAATAGACAGTTTTTGCATGAAAACTCATTCCAGGTGGAACTTCATAGCAAAGTACAAAGTTCGTTTTGGATGGACGAATTAAGTTGAAATAGACAGTTTTTGCATGAAAACTCATTCCTGGTGGAACTTCATAGCAAAGTACAAAGTTCGTTTTGGATGGACAAAGTTAGTTGAAATAGACAGTTTTTGCATGAAAACTCATTCCTGGTGGAACTTCATAGCAAAGTACAAAGTTCGTTTTGGATGGACAAAGTTAGTTGAAATAGACAGTTTTTGCATGAAAACTCATTCCTGGTGGAACTTCATAGCAAAGTACAAAGTTCGTTTTGGATGGATCAATTTAGTTGAAATAGACAGTTTTTGCATGAAAACTCATTCCTGGTGGAACTTCATAGCAAAGTACAAAGTTCGTTTTGGATGGACAAAGTTAGTTGAAATAGACAGTTTTTGCATGAAAACTCATTCCTGGTGGAACTTCATAGCAAAGTACAAAGTTCGTTTTGGATGAACAAAGTTAGTTGAAATAGACAGTTTTTGCATGAAAACTCATTCCTGGTGGAACTTCATAGCAAAGTACAAAGTTCGTTTTGGATGGACAAAGTTAGTTGAAATAGACAGTTTTTGCATGAAAACTCATTCCTGGTGGAACTTCATAGCAAAGTACAAAGTTCGTTTTGGATGGACAAAGTTAGTTGAAATAGACAGTTTTTGCATGAAAACTCATTCCTGGTGGAACTTCATAGCAAAGTACAAAGTTCATAACGGATGCAC
>NW_026453804.1:0-52471 GCF_943734755.1 Anopheles moucheti | reverse complement strand
TGAAGTTCCACAGGAATGAGTTTTTATGCAAAAACTGTCTATTTCAACTAAATTGATCCATCCAAAACGAACTTTGTACTTTGCTATGAAGTTCCACCAGGAATGAGTTTTTATGCAGAAACTGTCTATTTCAACTAATTTTGTCCATCTGTTTGGAACTTTGTACTTTGCTATGAAGTTCCACCAGGAATGAGTTTTTATGCAAAAACTGTCTATTTCAACTAAATTGATCCATCCAAAACGAACTTTGTACTTTGCTATGAAGTTCCACCAGGAATGAGTTTTTATGCAAAAACTGTCTATTTCAACTAACTTTGTCCATCCAAAACGAACTTTGTACTTTGCTATGAAGTTCCACCAGGAATGAGTTTTTATGCAGAAACTGTCTATTTCAACTAAATTGATCCATCCAAAACGAACTTTGTACTTTGCTATGAAGTTCCACCAGGAATGAGTTTTTATGCAGAAACTGTCTATTTCAACTAATTTTGTCCATCTGTTTGGAACTTTGTACTTTGCTATGAAGTTCCACCAGGAATGAGTTTTTATGCAAAAACTGTCTATTTCAACTAAATTGATCCATCCAAAACGAACTTTGTACTTTGCTATGAAGTTCCACCAGGAATGAGTTTTCATGCAAAAACTGTCTATTTCAACTAACTTTGTCCATCTGTTTGGAACTTTGTACTTTGCTATGAAGTTCCACCAGGAATGAGTTTTCATGCAAAAACTGTCTATTTCAACTAAATTGATCCATCCAAAACGAACTTTGTACTTTGCTATGAAGTTCCACCAGGAATGAGTTTTCATGCAAAAACTGTCTATTTCAACTTAATTCGTCCATCCGATACGAACTTTGTACTTTGCTATGAAGTTCCACCAGGAATGAGTTTTTATGCAAAAACTGTCTATTTCAACTAAATTGATCCATCCAAAACGAACTTTGTACTTTGCTATGAAGTTCCACCAGGAATGAGTTTTCATGCAAAAACTGTCTATTTCAACTTAATTCGTCCATCCAAAACGAACTTTGTACTTTGCTATGAAGTTCCACCAGGAATGAGTTTTCATGCAAAAACTGTCTATTTCAACTAAATTGATCCATCCAAAACGAACTTTGTACTTTGCTATGAAGTTCCACCAGGAATGAGTTTTTATGCAAAAACTGTCTATTTCAACTAAATTGATCCATCCAAAACGAACTTTGTACTTTGCTATGAAGTTCCACCAGGAATGAGTTTTTATGCAGAAACTGTCTATTTCAACTAATTTTGTCCATCTGTTTGGAACTTTGTACTTTGCTATGAAGTTCCACCAGGAATGAGTTTTTATGCAAAAACTGTCTATTTCAACTAAATTGATCCATCCAAAACGAACTTTGTACTTTGCTATGAAGTTCCACCAGGAATGAGTTTTTATGCAAAAACTGTCTATTTCAACTAACTTTGTCCATCCAAAACGAACTTTGTACTTTGCTATGAAGTTCCACCAGGAATGAGTTTTTATGCAGAAACTGTCTATTTCAACTAAATTGATCCATCCAAAACGAACTTTGTACTTTGCTATGAAGTTCCACCAGGAATGAGTTTTTATGCAGAAACTGTCTATTTCAACTAATTTTGTCCATCTGTTTGGAACTTTGTACTTTGCTATGAAGTTCCACCAGGAATGAGTTTTTATGCAAAAACTGTCTATTTCAACTAAATTGATCCATCCAAAACGAACTTTGTACTTTGCTATGAAGTTCCACCAGGAATGAGTTTTCATGCAAAAACTGTCTATTTCAACTTAATTCGTCCATCCGATACGAACTTTGTACTTTGCTATGAAGTTCTACCAGGAATGAGTTTTCATGCAAGAACTGTCTATTTCAACTAAATTGATCCATCCAAAACGAACTTTGTACTTTGCTATGAAGTTCCACCAGGAATGAGTTTTTATGCAGAAACTGTCTATTTCAACTAATTTTGTCCATCTGTTTGGAACTTTGTACTTTGCTATGAAGTTCCACCAGGAATGAGTTTTTATGCAAAAACTGTCTATTTCAACTAAATTGATCCATCCAAAACGAACTTTGTACTTTGCTATGAAGTTCCACCAGGAATGAGTTTTTATGCAGAAACTGTCTATTTCAACTAATTTTGTCCATCTGTTTGGAACTTTGTACTTTGCTATGAAGTTCCACCAGGAATGAGTTTTTATGCAAAAACTGTCTATTTCAACTAAATTGATCCATCCAAAACGAACTTTGTACTTTGCTATGAAGTTCCACCAGGAATGAGTTTTCATGCAAAAACTGTCTATTTCAACTAAATTGATCCATCCAAAACGAACTTTGTACTTTGCTATGAAGTTCCACCACGAATGAGTTTTCATGCAAAAACTGTCTATTTCAACTAAATTGATCCATCCAAAACGAACTTTGTACTTTGCTATGAAGTTCCACCAGGAATGAGTTTTTATGCAGAAACTGTCTATTTCAACTAATTTTGTCCATCTGTTTGGAACTTTGTACTTTGCTATGAAGTTCCACCAGGAATGAGTTTTTATGCAAAAACTGTCTATTTCAACTAAATTGATCCATCCAAAACGAACTTTGTACTTTGCTATGAAGTTCCACCAGGAATGAGTTTTTATGCAAAAACTGTCTATTTCAACTAACTTTGTCCATCTGTTTGGAACTTTGTACTTTGCTATGAAGTTCCACCAGGAATGAGTTTTCATGCAAAAACTGTCTATTTCAACTAAATTGATCCATCCAAAACGAACTTTGTACTTTGCTATGAAGTTCCACCAGGAATGAGTTTTTATGCAAAAACTGTCTATTTCAACTAAATTGATCCATCCAAAACGAACTTTGTACTTTGCTATGAAGTTCCACCAGGAATGAGTTTTCATGCAAAAACTGTCTATTTCAACTTAATTCGTCCATCCGATACGAACTTTGTACTTTGCTATGAAGTTCTACCAGGAATGAGTTTTCATGCAAGAACTGTCTATTTCAACTAAATTGATCCATCCAAAACGAACTTTGTACTTTGCTATGAAGTTCCACCAGGAATGAGTTTTTATGCAGAAACTGTCTATTTCAACTAATTTTGTCCATCTGTTTGGAACTTTGTACTTTGCTATGAAGTTCCACCAGGAATGAGTTTTTATGCAAAAACTGTCTATTTCAACTAAATTGATCCATCCAAAACGAACTTTGTACTTTGCTATGAAGTTCCACCAGGAATGAGTTTTCATGCAAAAACTGTCTATTTCAACTTAATTCGTCCATCCAAAACGAACTTTGTACTTTGCTATGAAGTTCCACCAGGAATGACTTTTCATGCAAAAACTGTCTATTTCAACTAAATTGATCCATCCAAAACGAACTTTGTACTTTGCTATGAAGTTCCACCAGGAATGAGTTTTTATGCAAAAACTGTCTATTTCAACTAAATTGATCCATCCAAAACGAACTTTGTACTTTGCTATGAAGTTCCACCAGGAATGAGTTTTTATGCAGAAACTGTCTATTTCAACTAATTTTGTCCATCTGTTTGGAACTTTGTACTTTGCTATGAAGTTCCACCAGAATGAGTTTTTATGCAAAAACTGTCTATTTCAACTAAATTGATCCATCCAAAACGAACTTTGTACTTTGCTATGAAGTTCCACCAGGAATGAGTTTTCATGCAAAAACTGTCTATTTCAACTTAATTCGTCCATCCGATACGAACTTTGTACTTTGCTATGAAGTTCTACCAGGAATGAGTTTTCATGCAAGAACTGTCTATTTCAACTAAATTGATCCATCCAAAACGAACTTTGTACTTTGCTATGAAGTTCCACCAGGAATGAGTTTTTATGCAGAAACTGTCTATTTCAACTAATTTTGTCCATCTGTTTGGAACTTTGTACTTTGCTATGAAGTTCCACCAGGAATGAGTTTTTATGCAAAAACTGTCTATTTCAACTAAATTGATCCATCCAAAACGAACTTTGTACTTTGCTATGAAGTTCTACCAGGAATGAGTTTTTATGCAGAAACTGTCTATTTCAACTAATTTTGTCCATCTGTTTGGAACTTTGTACTTTGCTATGAAGTTCCACCAGGAATGAGTTTTTATGCAAAAACTGTCTATTTCAACTAAATTGATCCATCCAAAACGAACTTTGTACTTTGCTATGAAGTTCCACCAGGAATGAGTTTTTTATGCAAAAACTGTCTATTTCAACTAATTTTGTCCATCTGTTTGGAACTTTGTACTTTGCTATGAAGTTCCACCAGGAATGAGTTTTTATGCAGAAACTGTCTATTTCAACTAAATTGATCCATCCAAAACGAACTTTGTACTTTGCTATGAAGTTCCACCAGGAATGAGTTTTTATGCAGAAACTGTCTATTTCAACTAATTTTGTCCATCTGTTTGGAACTTTGTACTTTGCTATGAAGTTCCACCAGGAATGAGTTTTTATGCAAAAACTGTCTATTTCAACTAAATTGATCCATCCAAAACGAACTTTGTACTTTGCTATGAAGTTCCACCAGGAATGAGTTTTTATGCAAAAACTGTCTATTTCAACTAACTTTGTCCATCTGTTTGGAACTTTGTACTTTGCTATGAAGTTCCACCAGGAATGAGTTTTCATGCAAAAACTGTCTATTTCAACTTAATTCGTCCATCCGATACGAACTTTGTACTTTGCTATGAAGTTCTACCAGGAATGAGTTTTCATGCAAGAACTGTCTATTTCAACTAAATTGATCCATCCAAAACGAACTTTGTACTTTGCTATGAAGTTCCACCAGGAATGAGTTTTTATGCAGAAACTGTCTATTTCAACTAATTTTGTCCATCTGTTTGGAACTTTGTACTTTGCTATGAAGTTCCACCAGGAATGAGTTTTTATGCAAAAACTGTCTATTTCAACTAAATTGATCCATCCAAAACGAACTTTGTACTTTGCTATGAAGTTCTACCAGGAATGAGTTTTTATGCAGAAACTGTCTATTTCAACTAAATTGATCCATCCAAAACGAACTTTGTACTTTGCTATGAAGTTCCACCAGGAATGAGTTTTCATGCAAAAACTGTCTATTTCAACTAACTTTGTCCATCTGTTTGGAACTTTGTACTTTGCTATGAAGTTCCACCAGGAATGAGTTTTCATGCAAAAACTGTCTATTTCAACTTAATTCGTCCATCCAAAACGAACTTTGTACTTTGCTATGAAGTTCCACCAGGAATGAGTTTTCATGCAAAAACTGTCTATTTCAACTAAATTGATCCATCCAAAACGAACTTTGTACTTTGCTATGAAGTTCCACCAGGAATGAGTTTTCATGCAAAAACTGTCTATTTCAACTTAATTCGTCCATCCAAAACGAACTTTGTACTTTGCTATGAAGTTCCACCAGGAATGAGTTTTCATGCAAAAACTGTCTATTTCAACTAAATTGATCCATCCAAAACGAAACTTTGTACTTTGCTATGAAGTTCCACCAGGAATGAGTTTTTATGCAGAAACTGTCTATTTCAACTAAATTGATCCATCCAAAACGAACTTTGTACTTTGCTATGAAGTTCCACCAGGAATGAGTTTTTATGCAGAAACTGTCTATTTCAACTAATTTTGTCCATCTGTTTGGAACTTTGTACTTTGCTATGAAGTTCCACCAGGAATGAGTTTTTATGCAAAAACTGTCTATTTCAACTAATTGATCCATCCAAAACGAACTTTGTACTTTGCTATGAAGTTCCACCAGGAATGAGTTTTTATGCAAAAACTGTCTATTTCAACTAACTTTGTCCATCCAAAACGAACTTTGTACTTTGCTATGAAGTTCCACCAGGAATGAGTTTTTATGCAGAAACTGTCTATTTCAACTAAATTGATCCATCCAAAACGAACTTTGTACTTTGCTATGAAGTTCCACCAGGAATGAGTTTTTATGCAGAAACTGTCTATTTCAACTAATTTTGTCCATCTGTTTGGAACTTTGTACTTTGCTATGAAGTTCCACCAGGAATGAGTTTTTATGCAAAAACTGTCTATTTCAACTAAATTGATCCATCCAAAACGAACTTTGTACTTTGCTATGAAGTTCCACCAGGAATGAGTTTTTATGCAAAAACTGTCTATTTCAACTAAATTGATCCATCCAAAACGAACTTTGTACTTTGCTATGAAGTTCTACCAGGAATGAGTTTTTATGCAGAAACTGTCTATTTCAACTAATTTTGTCCATCTGTTTGGAACTTTGTACTTTGCTATGAAGTTCCACCAGGAATGAGTTTTTATGCAAAAACTGTCTATTTCAACTAAATTGATCCATCCAAAACGAACTTTGTACTTTGCTATGAAGTTCCACCAGGAATGAGTTTTTATGCAAAAACTGTCTATTTCAACTAAATTGATCCATCCAAAACGAACTTTGTACTTTGCTATGAAGTTCTACCAGGAATGAGTTTTTATGCAGAAACTGTCTATTTCAACTAATTTTGTCCATCTGTTTGGAACTTTGTACTTTGCTATGAAGTTCCACCAGGAATGAGTTTTTATGCAGAAACTGTCTATTTCAACTAAATTGATCCATCCAAAACGAACTTTGTACTTTGCTATGAAGTTCCACCAGGAATGAGTTTTTATGCAGAAACTGTCTATTTCAACTAATTTTGTCCATCTGTTTGGAACTTTGTACTTTGCTATGAAGTTCCACCAGGAATGAGTTTTTATGCAAAAACTGTCTATTTCAACTAAATTGATCCATCCAAAACGAACTTTGTACTTTGCTATGAAGTTCCACCAGGAATGAGTTTTCATGCAAAAACTGTCTATTTCAACTTAATTCGTCCATCCGATACGAACTTTGTACTTTGCTATGAAGTTCTACCAGGAATGAGTTTTCATGCAAGAACTGTCTATTTCAACTAAATTGATCCATCCAAAACGAACTTTGTACTTTGCTATGAAGTTCCACCAGGAATGAGTTTTTATGCAGAAACTGTCTATTTCAACTAATTTTGTCCATCTGTTTGGAACTTTGTACTTTGCTATGAAGTTCCACCAGGAATGAGTTTTTATGCAAAAACTGTCTATTTCAACTAAATTGATCCATCCAAAACGAACTTTGTACTTTGCTATGAAGTTCCACCAGGAATGAGTTTTCATGCAAAAACTGTCTATTTCAACTTAATTCGTCCATCCAAAACGAACTTTGTACTTTGCTATGAAGTTCCACCAGGAATGAGTTTTCATGCAAAAACTGTCTATTTCAACTTAATTCGTCCATCCAAAACGAACTTTGTACTTTGCTATGAAGTTCCACCAGGAATGAGTTTTCATGCAAAAACTGTCTATTTCAACTAAATTGATCCATCCAAAACGAACTTTGTACTTTGCTATGAAGTTCCACCAGGAATGAGTTTTTATGCAGAAACTGTCTATTTCAACTAAATTGATCCATCCAAAACGAACTTTGTACTTTGCTATGAAGTTCCACCAGGAATGAGTTTTTATGCAGAAACTGTCTATTTCAACTTAATTCGTCCATCCGATACGAACTTTGTACTTTGCTATGAAGTTCCACCAGGAATGAGTTTTTATGCAAAAACTGTCTATTTCAACTAAATTGATCCATCCAAAACGAACTTTGTACTTTGCTATGAAGTTCCACCAGGAATGAGTTTTCATGCAAAAACTGTCTATTTCAACTTAATTCGTCCATCCAAAACGAACTTTGTACTTTGCTATGAAGTTCCACCAGGAATGAGTTTTCATGCAAAAACTGTCTATTTCAACTAAATTGATCCATCCAAAACGAACTTTGTACTTTGCTATGAAGTTCCACCAGGAATGAGTTTTTATGCAAAAACTGTCTATTTCAACTAAATTGATCCATCCAAAACGAACTTTGTACTTTGCTATGAAGTTCCACCAGGAATGAGTTTTTATGCAGAAACTGTCTATTTCAACTAATTTTGTCCATCTGTTTGGAACTTTGTACTTTGCTATGAAGTTCCACCAGGAATGAGTTTTTATGCAAAAACTGTCTATTTCAACTAAATTGATCCATCCAAAACGAACTTTGTACTTTGCTATGAAGTTCCACCAGGAATGAGTTTTTATGCAAAAACTGTCTATTTCAACTAACTTTGTCCATCCAAAACGAACTTTGTACTTTGCTATGAAGTTCCACCAGGAATGAGTTTTTATGCAGAAACTGTCTATTTCAACTAAATTGATCCATCCAAAACGAACTTTGTACTTTGCTATGAAGTTCCACCAGGAATGAGTTTTTATGCAGAAACTGTCTATTTCAACTAATTTTGTCCATCTGTTTGGAACTTTGTACTTTGCTATGAAGTTCCACCAGGAATGAGTTTTTATGCAAAAACTGTCTATTTCAACTAAATTGATCCATCCAAAACGAACTTTGTACTTTGCTATGAAGTTCCACCAGGAATGAGTTTTCATGCAAGAACTGTCTATTTCAACTAAATTGATCCATCCAAAACGAACTTTGTACTTTGCTATGAAGTTCCACCAGGAATGAGTTTTTATGCAAAAACTGTCTATTTCAACTAACTTTGTCCATCTGTTTGGAACTTTGTACTTTGCTATGAAGTTCCACCAGGAATGAGTTTTCATGCAAAAACTGTCTATTTCAACTTAATTCGTCCATCCAAAACGAACTTTGTACTTTGCTATGAAGTTCCACCAGGAATGAGTTTTTATGCAAAAACTGTCTATTTCAACTAAATTGATCCATCCAAAACGAACTTTGTACTTTGCTATGAAGTTCTACCAGGAATGAGTTTTTATGCAGAAACTGTCTATTTCAACTAATTTTGTCCATCTGTTTGGAACTTTGTACTTTGCTATGAAGTTCCACCAGGAATGAGTTTTTATGCAAAAACTGTCTATTTCAACTAAATTGATCCATCCAAAACGAACTTTGTACTTTGCTATGAAGTTCCACCAGGAATGAGTTTTTATGCAAAAACTGTCTATTTCAACTAATTTTGTCCATCTGTTTGGAACTTTGTACTTTGCTATGAAGTTCCACCAGGAATGAGTTTTTATGCAGAAACTGTCTATTTCAACTAAATTGATCCATCCAAAACGAACTTTGTACTTTGCTATGAAGTTCCACCAGGAATGAGTTTTTATGCAAAAACTGTCTATTTCAACTAACTTTGTCCATCTGTTTGGAACTTTGTACTTTGCTATGAAGTTCCACCAGGAATGAGTTTTCATGCAAAAACTGTCTATTTCAACTTAATTCGTCCATCCAAAACGAACTTTGTACTTTGCTATGAAGTTCCACCAGGAATGAGTTTTCATGCAAAAACTGTCTATTTCAACTAAATTGATCCATCCAAAACGAACTTTGTACTTTGCTATGAAGTTCCACCAGGAATGAGTTTTTATGCAGAAACTGTCTATTTCAACTAATTTTGTCCATCTGTTTGGAACTTTGTACTTTGCTATGAAGTTCCACCAGGAATGAGTTTTTATGCAAAAACTGTCTATTTCAACTAAATTGATCCATCCAAAACGAACTTTGTACTTTGCTATGAAGTTCCACCAGGAATGAGTTTTCATGCAAAAACTGTCTATTTCAACTAAATTGATCCATCCAAAACGAACTTTGTACTTTGCTATGAAGTTCCACCACGAATGAGTTTTCATGCAAAAACTGTCTATTTCAACTAAATTGATCCATCCAAAACGAACTTTGTACTTTGCTATGAAGTTCCACCAGGAATGAGTTTTCATGCAAAAACTGTCTATTTCAACTTAATTCGTCCATCCAAAACGAACTTTGTACTTTGCTATGAAGTTCCACCAGGAATGAGTTTTCATGCAAAAACTGTCTATTTCAACTAAATTGATCCATCCAAAACGAACTTTGTACTTTGCTATGAAGTTCCACCAGGAATGAGTTTTTATGCAAAAACTGTCTATTTCAACTAAATTGATCCATCCAAAACGAACTTTGTACTTTGCTATGAAGTTCCACCAGGAATGAGTTTTTATGCAGAAACTGTCTATTTCAACTAATTTTGTCCATCTGTTTGGAACTTTGTACTTTGCTATGAAGTTCCACCAGGAATGAGTTTTTATGCAAAAACTGTCTATTTCAACTAAATTGATCCATCCAAAACGAACTTTGTACTTTGCTATGAAGTTCCACCAGGAATGAGTTTTTATGCAAAAACTGTCTATTTCAACTAACTTTGTCCATCCAAAACGAACTTTGTACTTTGCTATGAAGTTCCACCAGGAATGAGTTTTTATGCAGAAACTGTCTATTTCAACTAAATTGATCCATCCAAAACGAACTTTGTACTTTGCTATGAAGTTCCACCAGGAATGAGTTTTTATGCAGAAACTGTCTATTTCAACTAATTTTGTCCATCTGTTTGGAACTTTGTACTTTGCTATGAAGTTCCACCAGGAATGAGTTTTTATGCAAAAACTGTCTATTTCAACTAAATTGATCCATCCAAAACGAACTTTGTACTTTGCTATGAAGTTCCACCAGGAATGAGTTTTCATGCAAAAACTGTCTATTTCAACTTAATTCGTCCATCCGATACGAACTTTGTACTTTGCTATGAAGTTCTACCAGGAATGAGTTTTCATGCAAGAACTGTCTATTTCAACTAAATTGATCCATCCAAAACGAACTTTGTACTTTGCTATGAAGTTCCACCAGGAATGAGTTTTTATGCAGAAACTGTCTATTTCAACTAATTTTGTCCATCTGTTTGGAACTTTGTACTTTGCTATGAAGTTCCACCAGGAATGAGTTTTTATGCAAAAACTGTCTATTTCAACTAAATTGATCCATCCAAAACGAACTTTGTACTTTGCTATGAAGTTCTACCAGGAATGAGTTTTTATGCAGAAACTGTCTATTTCAACTAATTTTGTCCATCTGTTTGGAACTTTGTACTTTGCTATGAAGTTCCACCAGGAATGAGTTTTTATGCAAAAACTGTCTATTTCAACTAAATTGATCCATCCAAAACGAACTTTGTACTTTGCTATGAAGTTCCACCAGGAATGAGTTTTTATGCAAAAACTGTCTATTTCAACTAATTTTGTCCATCTGTTTGGAACTTTGTACTTTGCTATGAAGTTCCACCAGGAATGAGTTTTTATGCAGAAACTGTCTATTTCAACTAAATTGATCCATCCAAAACGAACTTTGTACTTTGCTATGAAGTTCCACCAGGAATGAGTTTTTATGCAGAAACTGTCTATTTCAACTAATTTTGTCCATCTGTTTGGAACTTTGTACTTTGCTATGAAGTTCCACCAGGAATGAGTTTTTATGCAAAAACTGTCTATTTCAACTAAATTGATCCATCCAAAACGAACTTTGTACTTTGCTATGAAGTTCCACCAGGAATGAGTTTTTATGCAAAAACTGTCTATTTCAACTAACTTTGTCCATCTGTTTGGAACTTTGTACTTTGCTATGAAGTTCCACCAGGAATGAGTTTTCATGCAAAAACTGTCTATTTCAACTTAATTCGTCCATCCGATACGAACTTTGTACTTTGCTATGAAGTTCTACCAGGAATGAGTTTTCATGCAAGAACTGTCTATTTCAACTAAATTGATCCATCCAAAACGAACTTTGTACTTTGCTATGAAGTTCCACCAGGAATGAGTTTTTATGCAGAAACTGTCTATTTCAACTAATTTTGTTCATCTGTTTGGAACTTTGTACTTTGCTATGAAGTTCCACCAGGAATGAGTTTTTATGCAAAAACTGTCTATTTCAACTAAATTGATCCATCCAAAACGAACTTTGTACTTTGCTATGAAGTTCCACCAGGAATGAGTTTTTATGCAAAAACTGTCTATTTCAACTAACTTTGTCCATCTGTTTGGAACTTTGTACTTTGCTATGAAGTTCCACCAGGAATGAGTTTTCATGCAAAAACTGTCTATTTCAACTTAATTCGTCCATCCAAAACGAACTTTGTACTTTGCTATGAAGTTCCACCAGGAATGAGTTTTCATGCAAAAACTGTCTATTTCAACTAAATTGATCCATCCAAAACGAACTTTGTACTTTGCTATGAAGTTCCACCAGGAATGAGTTTTTATGCAGAAACTGTCTATTTCAACTAATTTTGTCCATCTGTTTGGAACTTTGTACTTTGCTATGAAGTTCCACCAGGAATGAGTTTTTATGCAAAAACTGTCTATTTCAACTAAATTGATCCATCCAAAACGAACTTTGTACTTTGCTATGAAGTTCCACCAGGAATGAGTTTTCATGCAAAAACTGTCTATTTCAACTAAATTGATCCATCCAAAACGAACTTTGTACTTTGCTATGAAGTTCCACCACGAATGAGTTTTCATGCAAAAACTGTCTATTTCAACTAAATTGATCCATCCAAAACGAACTTTGTACTTTGCTATGAAGTTCCACCAGGAATGAGTTTTCATGCAAAAACTGTCTATTTCAACTTAATTCGTCCATCCAAAACGAACTTTGTACTTTGCTATGAAGTTCCACCAGGAATGAGTTTTCATGCAAAAACTGTCTATTTCAACTAAATTGATCCATCCAAAACGAACTTTGTACTTTGCTATGAAGTTCCACCAGGAATGAGTTTTTATGCAGAAACTGTCTATTTCAACTAAATTGATCCATCCAAAACGAACTTTGTACTTTGCTATGAAGTTCCACCAGGAATGAGTTTTTATGCAGAAACTGTCTATTTCAACTAATTTTGTCCATCTGTTTGGAACTTTGTACTTTGCTATGAAGTTCCACCAGGAATGAGTTTTTATGCAAAAACTGTCTATTTCAACTAAATTGATCCATCCAAAACGAACTTTGTACTTTGCTATGAAGTTCCACCAGGAATGAGTTTTTATGCAGAAACTGTCTATTTCAACTAATTTTGTCCATCTGTTTGGAACTTTGTACTTTGCTATGAAGTTCCACCAGGAATGAGTTTTTATGCAAAAACTGTCTATTTCAACTAAATTGATCCATCCAAAACGAACTTTGTACTTTGCTATGAAGTTCCACCAGGAATGAGTTTTTATGCAAAAACTGTCTATTTCAACTAACTTTGTCCATCCAAAACGAACTTTGTACTTTGCTATGAAGTTCCACCAGGAATGAGTTTTTATGCAGAAACTGTCTATTTCAACTAAATTGATCCATCCAAAACGAACTTTGTACTTTGCTATGAAGTTCCACCAGGAATGAGTTTTTATGCAGAAACTGTCTATTTCAACTTAATTCGTCCATCCGATACGAACTTTGTACTTTGCTATGAAGTTCTACCAGGAATGAGTTTTCATGCAAGAACTGTCTATTTCAACTAAATTGATCCATCCAAAACGAACTTTGTACTTTGCTATGAAGTTCCACCAGGAATGAGTTTTTATGCAGAAACTGTCTATTTCAACTAATTTTGTCCATCTGTTTGGAACTTTGTACTTTGCTATGAAGTTCCACCAGGAATGAGTTTTTATGCAAAAACTGTCTATTTCAACTAAATTGATCCATCCAAAACGAACTTTGTACTTTGCTATGAAGTTCTACCAGGAATGAGTTTTTATGCAGAAACTGTCTATTTCAACTAATTTTGTCCATCTGTTTGGAACTTTGTACTTTGCTATGAAGTTCCACCAGGAATGAGTTTTTATGCAAAAACTGTCTATTTCAACTAAATTGATCCATCCAAAACGAACTTTGTACTTTGCTATGAAGTTCCACCAGGAATGAGTTTTTATGCAGAAACTGTCTATTTCAACTAATTTTGTCCATCCAAAACGAACTTTGTACTTTGCTATGAAGTTCCACCAGGAATGAGTTTTCATGCAAAAACTGTCTATTTCAACTTAATTCGTCCATCCAAAACGAACTTTGTACTTTGCTATGAAGTTCTACCAGGAATGAGTTTTCATGCAAGAACTGTCTATTTCAACTAAATTGATCCATCCAAAACGAACTTTGTACTTTGCTATGAAGTTCCACCAGGAATGAGTTTTTATGCAGAAACTGTCTATTTCAACTAAATTGATCCATCCAAAACGAACTTTGTACTTTGCTATGAAGTTCCACCAGGAATGAGTTTTTATGCAGAAACTGTCTATTTCAACTTAATTCGTCCATCCGATACGAACTTTGTACTTTGCTATGAAGTTCTACCAGGAATGAGTTTTCATGCAAGAACTGTCTATTTCAACTAAATTGATCCATCCAAAACGAACTTTGTACTTTGCTATGAAGTTCCACCAGGAATGAGTTTTTATGCAGAAACTGTCTATTTCAACTAAATTGATCCATCCAAAACGAACTTTGTACTTTGCTATGAAGTTCCACCAGGAATGAGTTTTTATGCAGAAACTGTCTATTTCAACTTAATTCGTCCATCCGATACGAACTTTGTACTTTGCTATGAAGTTCTACCAGGAATGAGTTTTCATGCAAGAACTGTCTATTTCAACTAAATTGATCCATCCAAAACGAACTTTGTACTTTGCTATGAAGTTCCACCAGGAATGAGTTTTTATGCAGAAACTGTCTATTTCAACTAATTTTGTCCATCTGTTTGGAACTTTGTACTTTGCTATGAAGTTCCACCAGGAATGAGTTTTTATGCAAAAACTGTCTATTTCAACTAAATTGATCCATCCAAAACGAACTTTGTACTTTGCTATGAAGTTCCACCAGGAATGAGTTTTCATGCAAAAACTGTCTATTTCAACTAAATTGATCCATCCAAAACGAACTTTGTACTTTGCTATGAAGTTCCACCACGAATGAGTTTTCATGCAAAAACTGTCTATTTCAACTAAATTGATCCATCCAAAACGAACTTTGTACTTTGCTATGAAGTTCCACCAGGAATGAGTTTTCATGCAAAAACTGTCTATTTCAACTTAATTCGTCCATCCAAAACGAACTTTGTACTTTGCTATGAAGTTCCACCAGGAATGAGTTTTTATGCAAAAACTGTCTATTTCAACTAAATTGATCCATCCAAAACGAACTTTGTACTTTGCTATGAAGTTCCACCAGGAATGAGTTTTCATGCAAAAACTGTCTATTTCAACTAAATTGATCCATCCAAAACGAACTTTGTACTTTGCTATGAAGTTCCACCACGAATGAGTTTTCATGCAAAAACTGTCTATTTCAACTAAATTGATCCATCCAAAACGAACTTTGTACTTTGCTATGAAGTTCCACCAGGAATGAGTTTTTATGCAGAAACTGTCTATTTCAACTTAATTCGTCCATCCGATACGAACTTTGTACTTTGCTATGAAGTTCTACCAGGAATGAGTTTTCATGCAAGAACTGTCTATTTCAACTAAATTGATCCATCCAAAACGAACTTTGTACTTTGCTATGAAGTTCCACCAGGAATGAGTTTTTATGCAAAAACTGTCTATTTCAACTAACTTTGTCCATCTGTTTGGAACTTTGTACTTTGCTATGAAGTTCCACCAGGAATGAGTTTTCATGCAAAAACTGTCTATTTCAACTTAATTCGTCCATCCAAAACGAACTTTGTACTTTGCTATGAAGTTCCACCAGGAATGAGTTTTCATGCAAAAACTGTCTATTTCAACTAAATTGATCCATCCAAAACGAACTTTGTACTTTGCTATGAAGTTCCACCAGGAATGAGTTTTTATGCAGAAACTGTCTATTTCAACTAATTTTGTCCATCTGTTTGGAACTTTGTACTTTGCTATGAAGTTCCACCAGGAATGAGTTTTTATGCAAAAACTGTCTATTTCAACTAAATTGATCCATCCAAAACGAACTTTGTACTTTGCTATGAAGTTCCACCAGGAATGAGTTTTCATGCAAAAACTGTCTATTTCAACTAAATTGATCCATCCAAAACGAACTTTGTACTTTGCTATGAAGTTCCACCACGAATGAGTTTTCATGCAAAAACTGTCTATTTCAACTAAATTGATCCATCCAAAACGAACTTTGTACTTTGCTATGAAGTTCCACCAGGAATGAGTTTTCATGCAAAAACTGTCTATTTCAACTTAATTCGTCCATCCAAAACGAACTTTGTACTTTGCTATGAAGTTCCACCAGGAATGAGTTTTCATGCAAAAACTGTCTATTTCAACTAAATTGATCCATCCAAAACGAACTTTGTACTTTGCTATGAAGTTCCACCAGGAATGAGTTTTCATGCAAAAACTGTCTATTTCAACTTAATTCGTCCATCCAAAACGAACTTTGTACTTTGCTATGAAGTTCCACCAGGAATGAGTTTTCATGCAAAAACTGTCTATTTCAACTAAATTGATCCATCCAAAACGAACTTTGTACTTTGCTATGAAGTTCCACCAGGAATGAGTTTTCATGCAAAAACTGTCTATTTCAACTTAATTCGTCCATCCGATACGAACTTTGTACTTTGCTATGAAGTTCCACCAGGAATGAGTTTTTATGCAAAAACTGTCTATTTCAACTAAATTGATCCATCCAAAACGAACTTTGTACTTTGCTATGAAGTTCCACCAGGAATGAGTTTTCATGCAAAAACTGTCTATTTCAACTTAATTCGTCCATCCAAAACGAACTTTGTACTTTGCTATGAAGTTCCACCAGGAATGAGTTTTCATGCAAAAACTGTCTATTTCAACTAAATTGATCCATCCAAAACGAACTTTGTACTTTGCTATGAAGTTCCACCAGGAATGAGTTTTTATGCAAAAACTGTCTATTTCAACTAAATTGATCCATCCAAAACGAACTTTGTACTTTGCTATGAAGTTCCACCAGGAATGAGTTTTTATGCAGAAACTGTCTATTTCAACTAATTTTGTCCATCTGTTTGGAACTTTGTACTTTGCTATGAAGTTCCACCAGGAATGAGTTTTTATGCAAAAACTGTCTATTTCAACTAAATTGATCCATCCAAAACGAACTTTGTACTTTGCTATGAAGTTCCACCAGGAATGAGTTTTTATGCAAAAACTGTCTATTTCAACTAACTTTGTCCATCCAAAACGAACTTTGTACTTTGCTATGAAGTTCCACCAGGAATGAGTTTTTATGCAGAAACTGTCTATTTCAACTAAATTGATCCATCCAAAACGAACTTTGTACTTTGCTATGAAGTTCCACCAGGAATGAGTTTTTATGCAGAAACTGTCTATTTCAACTAATTTTGTCCATCTGTTTGGAACTTTGTACTTTGCTATGAAGTTCCACCAGGAATGAGTTTTCATGCAAAAACTGTCTATTTCAACTAAATTGATCCATCCAAAACGAACTTTGTACTTTGCTATGAAGTTCCACCAGGAATGAGTTTTCATGCAAAAACTGTCTATTTCAACTTAATTCGTCCATCCGATACGAACTTTGTACTTTGCTATGAAGTTCTACCAGGAATGAGTTTTCATGCAAGAACTGTCTATTTCAACTAAATTGATCCATCCAAAACGAACTTTGTACTTTGCTATGAAGTTCCACCAGGAATGAGTTTTTATGCAGAAACTGTCTATTTCAACTAATTTTGTCCATCTGTTTGGAACTTTGTACTTTGCTATGAAGTTCCACCAGGAATGAGTTTTTATGCAAAAACTGTCTATTTCAACTAAATTGATCCATCCAAAACGAACTTTGTACTTTGCTATGAAGTTCCACCAGGAATGAGTTTTCATGCAAAAACTGTCTATTTCAACTAAATTGATCCATCCAAAACGAACTTTGTACTTTGCTATGAAGTTCCACCACGAATGAGTTTTCATGCAAAAACTGTCTATTTCAACTAAATTGATCCATCCAAAACGAACTTTGTACTTTGCTATGAAGTTCCACCAGGAATGAGTTTTTATGCAGAAACTGTCTATTTCAACTAATTTTGTCCATCTGTTTGGAACTTTGTACTTTGCTATGAAGTTCCACCAGGAATGAGTTTTTATGCAAAAACTGTCTATTTCAACTAAATTGATCCATCCAAAACGAACTTTGTACTTTGCTATGAAGTTCCACCAGGAATGAGTTTTTATGCAAAAACTGTCTATTTCAACTAACTTTGTCCATCTGTTTGGAACTTTGTACTTTGCTATGAAGTTCCACCAGGAATGAGTTTTCATGCAAAAACTGTCTATTTCAACTAAATTGATCCATCCAAAACGAACTTTGTACTTTGCTATGAAGTTCCACCAGGAATGAGTTTTTATGCAAAAACTGTCTATTTCAACTAAATTGATCCATCCAAAACGAACTTTGTACTTTGCTATGAAGTTCCACCAGGAATGAGTTTTCATGCAAAAACTGTCTATTTCAACTTAATTCGTCCATCCGATACGAACTTTGTACTTTGCTATGAAGTTCTACCAGGAATGAGTTTTCATGCAAGAACTGTCTATTTCAACTAAATTGATCCATCCAAAACGAACTTTGTACTTTGCTATGAAGTTCCACCAGGAATGAGTTTTTATGCAGAAACTGTCTATTTCAACTAATTTTGTCCATCTGTTTGGAACTTTGTACTTTGCTATGAAGTTCCACCAGGAATGAGTTTTTATGCAAAAACTGTCTATTTCAACTAAATTGATCCATCCAAAACGAACTTTGTACTTTGCTATGAAGTTCCACCAGGAATGAGTTTTCATGCAAAAACTGTCTATTTCAACTTAATTCGTCCATCCAAAACGAACTTTGTACTTTGCTATGAAGTTCCACCAGGAATGAGTTTTCATGCAAAAACTGTCTATTTCAACTAAATTGATCCATCCAAAACGAACTTTGTACTTTGCTATGAAGTTCCACCAGGAATGAGTTTTTATGCAAAAACTGTCTATTTCAACTAAATTGATCCATCCAAAACGAACTTTGTACTTTGCTATGAAGTTCCACCAGGAATGAGTTTTTATGCAGAAACTGTCTATTTCAACTAATTTTGTCCATCTGTTTGGAACTTTGTACTTTGCTATGAAGTTCCACCAGGAATGAGTTTTTATGCAAAAACTGTCTATTTCAACTAAATTGATCCATCCAAAACGAACTTTGTACTTTGCTATGAAGTTCCACCAGGAATGAGTTTTCATGCAAAAACTGTCTATTTCAACTTAATTCGTCCATCCGATACGAACTTTGTACTTTGCTATGAAGTTCTACCAGGAATGAGTTTTCATGCAAGAACTGTCTATTTCAACTAAATTGATCCATCCAAAACGAACTTTGTACTTTGCTATGAAGTTCCACCAGGAATGAGTTTTTATGCAGAAACTGTCTATTTCAACTAATTTTGTCCATCTGTTTGGAACTTTGTACTTTGCTATGAAGTTCCACCAGGAATGAGTTTTTATGCAAAAACTGTCTATTTCAACTAAATTGATCCATCCAAAACGAACTTTGTACTTTGCTATGAAGTTCTACCAGGAATGAGTTTTTATGCAGAAACTGTCTATTTCAACTAATTTTGTCCATCTGTTTGGAACTTTGTACTTTGCTATGAAGTTCCACCAGGAATGAGTTTTTATGCAAAAACTGTCTATTTCAACTAAATTGATCCATCCAAAACGAACTTTGTACTTTGCTATGAAGTTCCACCAGGAATGAGTTTTTATGCAAAAACTGTCTATTTCAACTAATTTTGTCCATCTGTTTGGAACTTTGTACTTTGCTATGAAGTTCCACCAGGAATGAGTTTTTATGCAGAAACTGTCTATTTCAACTAAATTGATCCATCCAAAACGAACTTTGTACTTTGCTATGAAGTTCCACCAGGAATGAGTTTTTATGCAGAAACTGTCTATTTCAACTAATTTTGTCCATCTGTTTGGAACTTTGTACTTTGCTATGAAGTTCCACCAGGAATGAGTTTTTATGCAAAAACTGTCTATTTCAACTAAATTGATCCATCCAAAACGAACTTTGTACTTTGCTATGAAGTTCCACCAGGAATGAGTTTTTATGCAAAAACTGTCTATTTCAACTAACTTTGTCCATCTGTTTGGAACTTTGTACTTTGCTATGAAGTTCCACCAGGAATGAGTTTTCATGCAAAAACTGTCTATTTCAACTTAATTCGTCCATCCGATACGAACTTTGTACTTTGCTATGAAGTTCTACCAGGAATGAGTTTTCATGCAAGAACTGTCTATTTCAACTAAATTGATCCATCCAAAACGAACTTTGTACTTTGCTATGAAGTTCCACCAGGAATGAGTTTTTATGCAGAAACTGTCTATTTCAACTAATTTTGTCCATCTGTTTGGAACTTTGTACTTTGCTATGAAGTTCCACCAGGAATGAGTTTTTATGCAAAAACTGTCTATTTCAACTAAATTGATCCATCCAAAACGAACTTTGTACTTTGCTATGAAGTTCTACCAGGAATGAGTTTTTATGCAGAAACTGTCTATTTCAACTAAATTGATCCATCCAAAACGAACTTTGTACTTTGCTATGAAGTTCCACCAGGAATGAGTTTTCATGCAAAAACTGTCTATTTCAACTAAATTGATCCATCCAAAACGAACTTTGTACTTTGCTATGAAGTTCCACCACGAATGAGTTTTCATGCAAAAACTGTCTATTTCAACTAAATTGATCCATCCAAAACGAACTTTGTACTTTGCTATGAAGTTCCACCAGGAATGAGTTTTCATGCAAAAACTGTCTATTTCAACTTAATTCGTCCATCCAAAACGAACTTTGTACTTTGCTATGAAGTTCCACCAGGAATGAGTTTTCATGCAAAAACTGTCTATTTCAACTAAATTGATCCATCCAAAACGAACTTTGTACTTTGCTATGAAGTTCCACCAGGAATGAGTTTTTATGCAGAAACTGTCTATTTCAACTAAATTGATCCATCCAAAACGAACTTTGTACTTTGCTATGAAGTTCCACCAGGAATGAGTTTTTATGCAGAAACTGTCTATTTCAACTAATTTTGTCCATCTGTTTGGAACTTTGTACTTTGCTATGAAGTTCCACCAGGAATGAGTTTTTATGCAAAAACTGTCTATTTCAACTAAATTGATCCATCCAAAACGAACTTTGTACTTTGCTATGAAGTTCCACCAGGAATGAGTTTTTATGCAAAAACTGTCTATTTCAACTAACTTTGTCCATCTGTTTGGAACTTTGTACTTTGCTATGAAGTTCCACCAGGAATGAGTTTTCATGCAAAAACTGTCTATTTCAACTTAATTCGTCCATCCGATACGAACTTTGTACTTTGCTATGAAGTTCTACCAGGAATGAGTTTTCATGCAAGAACTGTCTATTTCAACTAAATTGATCCATCCAAAACGAACTTTGTACTTTGCTATGAAGTTCCACCAGGAATGAGTTTTTATGCAGAAACTGTCTATTTCAACTAAATTGATCCATCCAAAACGAACTTTGTACTTTGCTATGAAGTTCCACCAGGAATGAGTTTTTATGCAAAAACTGTCTATTTCAACTAACTTTGTCCATCCAAAACGAACTTTGTACTTTGCTATGAAGTTCCACCAGGAATGAGTTTTCATGCAAAAACTGTCTATTTCAACTAAATTGATCCATCCAAAACGAACTTTGTACTTTGCTATGAAGTTCCACCACGAATGAGTTTTCATGCAAAAACTGTCTATTTCAACTAAATTGATCCATCCAAAACGAACTTTGTACTTTGCTATGAAGTTCCACCAGGAATGAGTTTTTATGCAGAAACTGTCTATTTCAACTAATTTTGTCCATCTGTTTGGAACTTTGTACTTTGCTATGAAGTTCCACCAGGAATGAGTTTTTATGCAAAAACTGTCTATTTCAACTAAATTGATCCATCCAAAACGAACTTTGTACTTTGCTATGAAGTTCTACCAGGAATGAGTTTTCATGCAAGAACTGTCTATTTCAACTAAATTGATCCATCCAAAACGAACTTTGTACTTTGCTATGAAGTTCCACCAGGAATGAGTTTTTATGCAAAAACTGTCTATTTCAACTAACTTTGTCCATCTGTTTGGAACTTTGTACTTTGCTATGAAGTTCCACCAGGAATGAGTTTTCATGCAAAAACTGTCTATTTCAACTTAATTCGTCCATCCGATACGAACTTTGTACTTTGCTATGAAGTTCTACCAGGAATGAGTTTTCATGCAAGAACTGTCTATTTCAACTAAATTGATCCATCCAAAACGAACTTTGTACTTTGCTATGAAGTTCCACCAGGAATGAGTTTTTATGCAGAAACTGTCTATTTCAACTAAATTGATCCATCCAAAACGAACTTTGTACTTTGCTATGAAGTTCCACCAGGAATGAGTTTTTATGCAAAAACTGTCTATTTCAACTAACTTTGTCCATCCAAAACGAACTTTGTACTTTGCTATGAAGTTCCACCAGGAATGAGTTTTCATGCAAAAACTGTCTATTTCAACTAAATTGATCCATCCAAAACGAACTTTGTACTTTGCTATGAAGTTCCACCACGAATGAGTTTTCATGCAAAAACTGTCTATTTCAACTAAATTGATCCATCCAAAACGAACTTTGTACTTTGCTATGAAGTTCCACCAGGAATGAGTTTTCATGCAAAAACTGTCTATTTCAACTTAATTCGTCCATCCAAAACGAACTTTGTACTTTGCTATGAAGTTCCACCAGGAATGAGTTTTCATGCAAAAACTGTCTATTTCAACTAAATTGATCCATCCAAAACGAACTTTGTACTTTGCTATGAAGTTCCACCAGGAATGAGTTTTTATGCAGAAACTGTCTATTTCAACTAAATTGATCCATCCAAAACGAACTTTGTACTTTGCTATGAAGTTCCACCAGGAATGAGTTTTTATGCAGAAACTGTCTATTTCAACTAATTTTGTCCATCTGTTTGGAACTTTGTACTTTGCTATGAAGTTCCACCAGGAATGAGTTTTTATGCAAAAACTGTCTATTTCAACTAAATTGATCCATCCAAAACGAACTTTGTACTTTGCTATGAAGTTCCACCAGGAATGAGTTTTTATGCAAAAACTGTCTATTTCAACTAACTTTGTCCATCTGTTTGGAACTTTGTACTTTGCTATGAAGTTCCACCAGGAATGAGTTTTCATGCAAAAACTGTCTATTTCAACTAAATTGATCCATCCAAAACGAACTTTGTACTTTGCTATGAAGTTCCACCAGGAATGAGTTTTTATGCAGAAACTGTCTATTTCAACTAAATTGATCCATCCAAAACGAACTTTGTACTTTGCTATGAAGTTCCACCAGGAATGAGTTTTTATGCAGAAACTGTCTATTTCAACTAATTTTGTCCATCTGTTTGGAACTTTGTACTTTGCTATGAAGTTCCACCAGGAATGAGTTTTTATGCAAAAACTGTCTATTTCAACTAAATTGATCCATCCAAAACGAACTTTGTACTTTGCTATGAAGTTCCACCAGGAATGAGTTTTCATGCAAAAACTGTCTATTTCAACTTAATTCGTCCATCCGATACGAACTTTGTACTTTGCTATGAAGTTCTACCAGGAATGAGTTTTCATGCAAGAACTGTCTATTTCAACTAAATTGATCCATCCAAAACGAACTTTGTACTTTGCTATGAAGTTCCACCAGGAATGAGTTTTTATGCAGAAACTGTCTATTTCAACTAAATTGATCCATCCAAAACGAACTTTGTACTTTGCTATGAAGTTCCACCAGGAATGAGTTTTTATGCAAAAACTGTCTATTTCAACTAACTTTGTCCATCCAAAACGAACTTTGTACTTTGCTATGAAGTTCCACCAGGAATGAGTTTTCATGCAAAAACTGTCTATTTCAACTAAATTGATCCATCCAAAACGAACTTTGTACTTTGCTATGAAGTTCCACCAGGAATGAGTTTTCATGCAAAAACTGTCTATTTCAACTTAATTCGTCCATCCAAAACGAACTTTGTACTTTGCTATGAAGTTCCACCAGGAATGAGTTTTCATGCAAAAACTGTCTATTTCAACTAACTTTGTCCATCTGTTTGGAACTTTGTACTTTGCTATGAAGTTCCACCAGGAATGAGTTTTTATGCAGAAACTGTCTATTTCAACTTAATTCGTCCATCCGATACGAACTTTGTACTTTGCTATGAAGTTCTACCAGGAATGAGTTTTCATGCAAGAACTGTCTATTTCAACTAAATTGATCCATCCAAAACGAACTTTGTACTTTGCTATGAAGTTCCACCAGGAATGAGTTTTTATGCAGAAACTGTCTATTTCAACTAATTTTGTCCATCTGTTCGGAACTTTGTACTTTGCTATGAAGTTCCACCAGGAATGAGTTTTTATGCAAAAAATGTCTATTTCAACTAAATTGATCCATCCAAAACGAACTTTGTACTTTGCTATGAAGTTCTACCAGGAATGAGTTTTCATGCAAGAACTGTCTATTTCAACTAAATTGATCCATCCAAAACGAACTTTGTACTTTGCTATGAAGTTCCACCAGGAATGAGTTTTTATGCAAAAACTGTCTATTTCAACTAACTTTGTCCATCTGTTTGGAACTTTGTACTTTGCTATGAAGTTCCACCAGGAATGAGTTTTCATGCAAAAACTGTCTATTTCAACTTAATTCGTCCATCCGATACGAACTTTGTACTTTGCTATGAAGTTCTACCAGGAATGAGTTTTCATGCAAGAACTGTCTATTTCAACTAAATTGATCCATCCAAAACGAACTTTGTACTTTGCTATGAAGTTCCACCAGGAATGAGTTTTCATGCAAAAACTGTCTATTTCAACTTAATTCGTCCATCCGATACGAACTTTGTACTTTGCTATGAAGTTCTACCAGGAATGAGTTTTCATGCAAGAACTGTCTATTTCAACTAAATTGATCCATCCAAAACGAACTTTGTACTTTGCTATGAAGTTCCACCAGGAATGAGTTTTCATGCAAAAACTGTCTATTTCAACTAAATTGATCCATCCAAAACGAACTTTGTACTTTGCTATGAAGTTCCACCACGAATGAGTTTTCATGCAAAAACTGTCTATTTCAACTAAATTGATCCATCCAAAACGAACTTTGTACTTTGCTATGAAGTTCCACCAGGAATGAGTTTTCATGCAAAAACTGTCTATTTCAACTAAATTGATCCATCCGATACGAACTTTGTACTTTGCTATGAAGTTCCACCAGGAATGAGTTTTCATGCAAAAACTGTCTATTTCAACTAAATTGGTGCATCCGATACGAACTTTGTTCTTTGCTATGAAGTTCCACCAGGAATGAGTTTACATGCAAAAACTGTCTATTTCAACTAAATTGATCCATCCAAAACGAACTTTGTACTTTGCTATGAAGTTCCACCAGGAATGAGTTTTCATGCAAAAACTGTCTATTTCAACTAAATTGATCCATCCAAAACGAACTTTGTACTTTGCTATGAAGTTCCACCACGAATGAGTTTTCATGCAAAAACTGTCTATTTCAACGTAATTGGTGCATCCGATACGAACTTTGTTCTTTGCTATGAAGTTCCACCAGGAATGAGTTTTCATGCAAAAACTGTCTATTTCAACTAAATTGATCCATCCAAAACGAACTTTGTACTTTGCTATGAAGTTCCACCACGAATGAGTTTTCATGCAAAAACTGTCTATTTCAACTAAATTGATCCATCCAAAACGAACTTTGTACTTTGCTATGAAGTTCCACCAGGAATGAGTTTTCATGCAAAAACTGTCTATTTCAACTAAATTGATCCATCCAAAACGAACTTTGTACTTTGCTATGAAGTTCCACCACGAATGAGTTTTCATGCAAAAACTGTCTATTTCAACTAAATTGATCCATCCAAAACGAACTTTGTACTTTGCTATGAAGTTCCACCAGGAATGAGTTTTCATGCAAAAACTGTCTATTTCAACTAAATTGATCCATCCGATACGAACTTTGTACTTTGCTATGAAGTTCCACCAGGAATGAGTTTTCATGCAAAAACTGTCTATTTCAACTAAATTGGTGCATCCGATACGAACTTTGTTCTTTGCTATGAAGTTCCACCAGGAATGAGTTTTCATGCAAAAACTGTATATTTCAACTAAATTGGTGCATCCGATACGAACTTTGTTCTTTGCTATGAAGTTCCACCAGGAATGAGTTTACATGCAAAAACTGTCTATTTCAACTAAATTGATCCATCCAAAACGAACTTTGTACTTTGCTATGAAGTTCCACCAGGAATGAGTTTTCATGCAAAAACTGTCTATTTCAACTAAATTGATCCATCCAAAACGAACTTTGTACTTTGCTATGAAGTTCCACCACGAATGAGTTTTCATGCAAAAACTGTCTATTTCAACTAAATTGATCCATCCAAAACGAACTTTGTTCTTTGCTATGAAGTTCCACCAGGAATGAGTTTTCATGCAAAAACTGTCTATTTCAACTAAATTGATCCATCCGATACGAACTTTGTACTTTGCTATGAAGTTCCACCAGGAATGAGTTTTCATGCAAAAACTGTCTATTTCAACGTAATTGGTGCATCCGATACGAACTTTGTTCTTTGCTATGAAGTTCCACCAGGAATGAGTTTTCATGCAAAAACTGTCTATTTCAACTAAATTGATCCATCCAAAACGAACTTTGTACTTTGCTATGAAGTTCCACCACGAATGAGTTTTCATGCAAAAACTGTCTATTTCAACTAAATTGATCCATCCAAAACGAACTTTGTACTTTGCTATGAAGTTCCACCAGGAATGAGTTTTCATGCAAAAACTGTCTATTTCAACTAACTTTGTCCATCCAAAACGAACTTTGTACTTTGCTATGAAGTTCCACCAGGAATGAGTTTTCATACAAAAACTGTCTATTTTAACTAAATTGATCCATCCAAAACGAACTTTGTACTTTGCTATGAAGTTCCACCAGGAATGAGTTTTTATGCAAGAGCTGTCTATTTCAACTAACTTTGTCCATCCAAAACGAACTTTGTACTTTGCTATGAAGTTCCACCAGGAATGAGTTTTCATGCAAAAACTGTCTATTTCAACTAACTTTGTCCATCTAAAACGAACTTTGTACTTTGCTATGAAGTTCCACCAGGAATGAGTTTTTATGCAGAAACTGTCTATTTCAACTAAATTGATCCATCCGATACGAACTTTGTACATTGCTATGAAGTTCCACCAGGAATGAGTTTTCATTCAAAAACTGTCTATTTCAACTAATTTTGTCCATCCAAAACGAACTTTGTACTTTGCTATGAAGTTCCACCAGGAATGAGTTTTCATGCAAAAACTGTCTATTTCAACTAAATTGATCCATCCAAAACGAACTTTGTACTTTGCTATGAAGTTCCACCAGGAATGAGTTTACATGCAAAAACTGTCTATTTCAACTTAATTCGTCCATCCGATACGAACTTTGTACTTTGCTATGAAGTTCTACCAGGAATGAGTTTTCATGCAAGAACTGTCTATTTCAACTAACTTTGTCCATCCAAAACGAACTTTGTACTTTGCTATGAAGTTCCACCAGGAATGAGTTTTTATGCAAAAACTGTCTATTTCAACTAACTTTGTCCATCCGATTCGAACTTTGTACTTTGCTATGAAGTTCCACCAGGAATGAGTTTTCATGCAAAAACTGTCTATTTCAACTAACTTTGTCCATCCAAAACGAACTTTGTACTTTGCTATGAAGTTCCACCAGGAATGAGTTTTTATGCAAAAGCTGTCCATTTCAACTAACTTTGTCCATCCAAAACGAACTTTGTACTTTGCTATGAAGTTCCACCAGGAATGAGTTTTCATGCAAAAACTGTCAATTTCAACTAAATTGATCCATCCGATACGAACTTTGTACTTTGCTATGAAGTTCCACCAGGAATGAGTTTTCATGCAAAAACTGTCTATTTCAACTAAATTGGTGCATCCGATACGAACTTTGTTCTTTGCTATGAAGTTCTACCAGGAATGAGTTTTCATGCAAGAACTGTCTATTTCAACTAAATTGATCCATCCAAAACGAACTTTGTACTTTGCTATGAAGTTCCACCAGGAATGAGTTTTCATGCAAAAACTGTCTATTTCAACTAAATTGGTGCATCCGATACGAACTTTGTTCTTTGCTATGAAGTTCCACCAGGAATGAGTTTACATGCAACAACTGTCTATTTCAACTTAATTCGTCCATCCGATACGAACTTTGTACTTTGCTATGAAGTTCTACCAGGAATGAGTTTTCATGCAAGAACTGTCTATTTCAACTAACTTTGTCCATCCAAAACGAACTTTGTACTTTGCTATGAAGTTCCACCAGGAATGAGTTTTTATGCAAAAACTGTCTATTTCAACTAACTTTGTCCATCCGATTCGAACTTTGTACTTTGCTATGAAGTTCCACCAGGAATGAGTTTTCATGCAAAAACTGTCTATTTCAACTAACTTTGTCCATCCAAAACGAACTTTTTACTTTGCTATGAAGTTCCACCAGGAATGAGTTTTCATGCAAAAACTGTCTATTTCAACTAACTTTGTCCATCCGATTCGAACTTTGTACTTTGCTATGAAGTTCTACCAGGAATGAGTTTTCATGCAAGAACTGTCTATTTCAACTAACTTTGTCCATCCAAAACGAACTTTGTACTTTGCTATGAAGTTCCACCAGGAATGAGTTTTCATGCAAAAACTGTCTATTTCAACTAAATTGATCCATCCGATACGAACTTTGTACTTTGCTATGAAGTTCCACCAGGAATGAGTTTTCATGCAAAAACTGTCTATTTCAACTAAATTGGTGCATCCGATACGAACTTTGTTCTTTGCTATGAAGTTCCACCAGGAATGAGTTTTCATGCAAAAACTGTATATTTCAACTAAATTGGTGCATCCGATACGAACTTTGTTCTTTGCTATGAAGTTCCACCAGGAATGAGTTTACATGCAAAAACTGTCTATTTCAACTAAATTGATCCATCCAAAACGAACTTTGTACTTTGCTATGAAGTTCCACCAGGAATGAGTTTTCATGCAAAAACTGTCTATTTCAACTAAATTGATCCATCCAAAACGAACTTTGTACTTTGCTATGAAGTTCCACCACGAATGAGTTTTCATGCAAAAACTGTCTATTTCAACTAAATTGATCCATCCAAAACGAACTTTGTTCTTTGCTATGAAGTTCCACCAGGAATGAGTTTTCATGCAAAAACTGTCTATTTCAACTAACTTTGTCCATCCAAAACGAACTTTGTACTTTGCTATGAAGTTCCACCAGGAATGAGTTTTCATACAAAAACTGTCTATTTTAACTAAATTGATCCATCCAAAACGAACTTTGTACTTTGCTATGAAGTTCCACCAGGAATGAGTTTTTATGCAAGAGCTGTCTATTTCAACTAACTTTGTCCATCCAAAACGAACTTTGTTCTTTGCTATGAAGTTCCACCAGGAATGAGTTTTCATGCAAAAACTGTCTATTTCAACTAAATTGATCCATCCGATACGAACTTTGTACTTTGCTATGAAGTTCCACCAGGAATGAGTTTTCATGCAAAAACTGTCTATTTCAACGTAATTGGTGCATCCGATACGAACTTTGTTCTTTGCTATGAAGTTCCACCAGGAATGAGTTTTCATGCAAAAACTGTCTATTTCAACTAAATTGATCCATCCAAAACGAACTTTGTACTTTGCTATGAAGTTCCACCACGAATGAGTTTTCATGCAAAAACTGTCTATTTCAACTAAATTGATCCATCCAAAACGAACTTTGTACTTTGCTATGAAGTTCCACCAGGAATGAGTTTTCATGCAAAAACTGTCTATTTCAACTAACTTTGTCCATCCAAAACGAACTTTGTACTTTGCTATGAAGTTCCACCAGGAATGAGTTTTCATACAAAAACTGTCTATTTTAACTAAATTGATCCATCCAAAACGAACTTTGTACTTTGCTATGAAGTTCCACCAGGAATGAGTTTTTATGCAAGAGCTGTCTATTTCAACTAACTTTGTCCATCCAAAACGAACTTTGTACTTTGCTATGAAGTTCCACCAGGAATGAGTTTTCATGCAAAAACTGTCTATTTCAACTAACTTTGTCCATCTAAAACGAACTTTGTACTTTGCTATGAAGTTCCACCAGGAATGAGTTTTTATGCAGAAACTGTCTATTTCAACTAAATTGATCCATCCGATACGAACTTTGTACTTTGCTATGAAGTTCCACCAGGAATGAGTTTTCATTCAAAAACTGTCTATTTCAACTAATTTTGTCCATCCAAAACGAACTTTGTACTTTGCTATGAAGTTCCACCAGGAATGAGTTTTCATGCAAAAACTGTCTATTTCAACTAAATTGATCCATCCAAAACGAACTTTGTACTTTGCTATGAAGTTCCACCAGGAATGAGTTTACATGCAAAAACTGTCTATTTCAACTTAATTCGTCCATCCGATACGAACTTTGTACTTTGCTATGAAGTTCTACCAGGAATGAGTTTTCATGCAAGAACTGTCTATTTCAACTAACTTTGTCCATCCAAAACGAACTTTGTACTTTGCTATGAAGTTCCACCAGGAATGAGTTTTTATGCAAAAACTGTCTATTTCAACTAACTTTGTCCATCCGATTCGAACTTTGTACTTTGCTATGAAGTTCCACCAGGAATGAGTTTTCATGCAAAAACTGTCTATTTCAACTAACTTTGTCCATCCAAAACGAACTTTGTACTTTGCTATGAAGTTCCACCAGGAATGAGTTTTTATGCAAAAGCTGTCCATTTCAACTAACTTTGTCCATCCAAAACGAACTTTGTACTTTGCTATGAAGTTCCACCAGGAATGAGTTTTCATGCAAAAACTGTCAATTTCAACTAAATTGATCCATCCGATACGAACTTTGTACTTTGCTATGAAGTTCCACCAGGAATGAGTTTTCATGCAAAAACTGTCTATTTCAACTAAATTGGTGCATCCGATACGAACTTTGTTCTTTGCTATGAAGTTCCACCAGGAATGAGTTTACATGCAAAAACTGTCTATTTCAACTTAATTCGTCCATCCGATACGAACTTTGTACTTTGCTATGAAGTTCTACCAGGAATGAGTTTTCATGCAAGAACTGTCTATTTCAACTAACTTTGTCCATCCAAAACGAACTTTGTACTTTGCTATGAAGTTCCACCAGGAATGAGTTTTTATGCAAAAACTGTCTATTTCAACTAACTTTGTCCATCCGATTCGAACTTTGTACTTTGCTATGAAGTTCCACCAGGAATGAGTTTTCATGCAAAAACTGTCTATTTCAACTAACTTTGTCCATCCAAAACGAACTTTTTACTTTGCTATGAAGTTCCACCAGGAATGAGTTTTCATGCAAAAACTGTCTATTTCAACTAACTTTGTCCATCCAAAACGAACTTTGTACTTTGCTATGAAGTTCCACCAGGAATGAGTTTTCATGCAAAAACTGTCTATTTTAACTAAATTGATCCATCCAAAACGAACTTTGTACTTTGCTATGAAGTTCCACCAGGAATGAGTTTTCATGCAAGAACTGTCTATTTCAACTAAATTGGTGCATCCGATACGAACTTTGTACTTTGCTATGAAGTTCCACCAGGAATGAGTTTTCATGCAAAAATTGTCTATTTCAACTAAATTGGTGCATCCGATACGAACTTTGTTCTTTGCTATGAAGTTCCACCAGGAATGAGTTTACATGCAAAAACTGTCTATTTCAACTAAATTGATCCATCCAAAACGAACTTTGTACTTTGCTATGAAGTTCCACCAGGAATGAGTTTTCATGCAAAAACTGTCTATTTCAACTAAATTGATCCATCCAAAACGAACTTTGTACTTTGCTATGAAGTTCCACCAGGAATGAGTTTTCATGCAAAAACTGTCTATTTCAACTAAATTGGTGCATCCGATACGAACTTTGTTCTTTGCTATGAAGTTCCACCAGGAATGAGTTTACATGCAAAAACTGTCTATTTCAACTAAATTGATCCATCCGATACGAACTTTGTACTTTGCTATGAAGTTCCACCAGGAATGAGTTTTCATGCAAAAACTGTCTATTTCAACTAAATTGGTGCATCCAAAACGAACTTTGTACTTTGCTATGAAGTTCCACCAGGAATGAGTTTACATGCAAAAACTGTCTATTTCAACTAAATTGATCCATCCAAAACGAACTTTGTACTTTGCTATGAAGTTCCACCAGGAATGAGTTTTCATGCAAAAACTGTCTATTTCAACTAAATTGATCCATCCAAAACGAACTTTGTACTTTGCTATGAAGTTCCACCAGGAATGAGTTTTCATGCAAAAACTGTCTATTTCAACTAAATTGATCCATCCGATACGAACTTTGTACTTTGCTATGAAGTTCCACCAGGAATGAGTTTTCATGCAAAAACTGTCTATTTCAACTAAATTGATCCATCCAAAACGAACTTTGTACTTTGCTATGAAGTTCCACCAGGAATGAGTTTTCATGCAAAAACTGTCTATTTCAACTAAATTGGTGCATCCGATACGAACTTTGTTCTTTGCTATGAAGTTCCACCAGGAATGAGTTTTCATGCAAAAACTGTCTATTTCAACTAAATTGATCCATCCAAAACGAACTTTGTACTTTGCTATGAAGTTCCACCACGAATGAGTTTTCATGCAAAAACTGTCTATTTCAACTAAATTGATCCATCCAAAACGAACTTTGTACTTTGCTATGAAGTTCCACCAGGAATGAGTTTTCATGCAAAAACTGTCTATTTCAACTAAATTGATCCATCCAAAACGAACTTTGTACTTTGCTATGAAGTTCCACCAGGAATGAGTTTTCATGCAAAAACTGTCTATTTCAACTAAATTGATCCATCCAAAACGAACTTTGTACTTTGCTATGAAGTTCCACCAAGAATGAGTTTTCATGCAAAAACTGTCTATTTCAACTAAATTGATCCATCCAAAACGAACTTTGTTCTTTGCTATGAAGTTCCACCAGGAATGAGTTTTCATGCAAAAACTGTCTATTTCAACTAAATTGATCCATCCGATACGAACTTTGTACTTTGCTATGAAGTTCCACCAGGAATGAGTTTTCATGCAAAAACTGTCTATTTCAACTAAATTGGTGCATCCGATACGAACTTTGTTCTTTGCTATGAAGTTCCACCAGGAATGAGTTTTCATGCAAAAACTGTCTATTTCAACTAAATTGGTGCATCCGATACGAACTTTGTTCTTTGCTATGAAGTTCCACCAGGAATGAGTTTACATGCAAAAACTGTCTATTTCAACTAAATTGATCCATCCAAAACGAACTTTGTACTTTGCTATGAAGTTCCACCAGGAATGAGTTTTCATGCAAAAACTGTCTATTTCAACTAAATTGATCCATCCAAAACGAACTTTGTACTTTGCTATGAAGTTCCACCACGAATGAGTTTTCATGCAAAAACTGTCTATTTCAACTAAATTGATCCATCCAAAACGAACTTTGTTCTTTGCTATGAAGTTCCACCAGGAATGAGTTTTCATGCAAAAACTGTCTATTTCAACTAAATTGATCCATCCGATACGAACTTTGTACTTTGCTATGAAGTTCCACCAGGAATGAGTTTTCATGCAAAAACTGTCTATTTCAACTAAATTGGTGCATCCGATACGAACTTTGTTCTTTGCTATGAAGTTCCACCAGGAATGAGTTTTCATGCAAAAACTGTCTATTTCAACTAAATTGATCCATCCAAAACGAACTTTGTACTTTGCTATGAAGTTCCACCACGAATGAGTTTTCATGCAAAAACTGTCTATTTCAACTAAATTGATCCATCCAAAACGAACTTTGTACTTTGCTATGAAGTTCCACCAGGAATGAGTTTTCATGCAAAAACTGTCTATTTCAACTAACTTGGTCCATCCAAAACGAACTTTGTACTTTGCTATGAAGTTCCACCAGGAATGAGTTTTCATACAAAAACTGTCTATTTTAACTAAATTGATCCATCCAAAACGAACTTTGTACTTTGCTATGAAGTTCCACCAGGAATGAGTTTTTATGCAAAAGCTGTCTATTTCAACTAACTTTGTCCATCCAAAACGAACTTTGTACTTTGCTATGAAGTTCCACCAGGAATGAGTTTTCATGCAAAAACTGTCTATTTCAACTAACTTTGTCCATCTAAAACGAACTTTGTACTTTGCTATGAAGTTCTACCAGGAATGAGTTTTCATGCAAGAACTGTCTATTTCAACTAAATTGATCCATCCAAAACGAACTTTGTACTTTGCTATGAAGTTCCACCAGGAATGAGTTTTCATGCAAAAACTGTCTATTTCAACTAACTTTGTCCATCCAAAACGAACTTTGTACTTTGCTATGAAGTTCCACCAGGAATGAGTTTTCATGCAAAAGCTGTCTATTTTAACTAAATTGATCCATCCAAAACGAACTTTGTACTTTGCTATGAAGTTCCACCAGGAATGAGTTTTCATGCAAGAACTGTCTATTTCAACTAAATTGGTGCATCCGATACGAACTTTGTACTTTGCTATGAAGTTCCACCAGGAATGAGTTTTCATGCAAAAACTGTCTATTTCAACTAAATTGGTGCATCCGATACGAACTTTGTTCTTTGCTATGAAGTTCCACCAGGAATGAGTTTACATGCAAAAACTGTCTATTTCAACTAAATTGATCCATCCAAAACGAACTTTGTACTTTGCTATGAAGTTCCACCAGGAATGAGTTTTCATGCAAAAACTGTCTATTTCAACTAAATTGATCCATCCAAAACGAACTTTGTTCTTTGCTATGAAGTTCCACCAGGAATGAGTTTTCATGCAAAAACTGTCTATTTCAACTAAATTGATCCATCCAAAACGAACTTTGTACTTTGCTATGAAGTTCCACCAGGAATGAGTTTTCATGCAAAAACTGTCTATTTCAACTAACTTTGTCCATCCAAAACGAACTTTGTACTTTGCTATGAAGTTCCACCAGGAATGAGTTTTCATGCAAAAACTGTCTATTTCAACTAAATTGATCCATCCGATACGAACTGTGTACTTTGCTATGAAGTTCCACCAGGAATGAGTTTTCATTCAAAAACTGTCTATTTCAACTAATTTTGTCCATCCAAAACGAACTTTGTACTTTGCTATGAAGTTCCACCAGGAATGAGTTTTCATGCAAAAACTGTCTATTTCAACTAAATTGATCCATCCAAAACGAACTTTGTTCTTTGCTATGAAGTTCCACCAGAAATTAGTTTTCATGCAAAAACTGTCTATTTCAACTAACTTTGTCCATCCGATACGAACTTTGTACTTTGCTATGAAGTTCTACCAGGAATGAGTTTTCATGCAAAAACTGTCTATTTCAACTAACTTTGTCCATCCAAAACGAACTTTGTACTTTGCTATGAAGTTCCACCAGGAATGAGTTTTTATGCAAAAACTGTCTATTTCAACTAACTTTGTCCATCCGATTCGAACTTTGTACTTTGCTATGAAGTTCCACCAGGAATGAGTTTTCATGCAAAAACTGTCTATTTCAACTAACTTTGTCCATCCAAAACGAACTTTGTACTTTGCTATGAAGTTCCACCAGGAATGAGTTTTTATGCAAAAGCTGTCTATTTCAACTAACTTTGTCCATCCAAAACGAACTTTGTACTTTGCTATGAAGTTCCACCAGGAATGAGTTTTCATGCAAGAACTGTCTATTTCAACTAAATTGATCCATCCGATACGAACTTTGTACTTTGCTATGAAGTTCCACCAGGAATGAGTTTTCATGCAAAAACTGTCTATTTCAACTAAATTGATCCATTAAAAACGAACTTTGTACTTTGCTATGAAGTTCCACCAGGAATGAGTTTTCATGCAAAAACTGTCTATTTCAACTTAATTCGTCCATCCGATACGAACTTTGTACTTTGCTATGAAGTTCTACCAGGAATGAGTTTTCATGCAAGAACTGTCTATTTCAACTAAATTGATCCATCCAAAACGAACTTTGTACTTTGCTATGAAGTTCCACCAGGAATGAGTTTTCATGCAAAAACTGTCTATTTCAACTTAATTCGTCCATCTGATTTGAACTTTGTACTTTGCTATGAAGTTCCACCAGGAATGAGTTTTTATGCAAAAACTGTCTATTTCAACTAACTTTGTCCATCTAAAACGAACTTTGTACTTTGCTATGAAGTTCCACCAGGAATGAGTTTTCATGCAAAAACTGTCTATTTCAACTTAATTCGTCCATCCAAAACGAACTTTGTACTTTGCTATCAAGTTCCACCAGGAATGAGTTTTCATGCAAAAACTGTCTATTTCAACTAACTTTGTCCATCCAAAACGAACTTTGTACTTTGCTATGAAGTTCTACCAGGAATGAGTTTTCATACAAAAACTGTCTATTTCAACTTAATTCGTCCATCCAAAACAAACTTTGTACTTTGCTATGAAGTTCCACCAGGAATGAGTTTTCATGCAAAAACTGTCTATTTCAACTAACTTTGTCCATCCAAAACGAACTTTGTACTTTGCTATGAAGTTCCACCAGGAATGAGTTTTCATGCAAAAACTGTCTATTTCAACTAACTTTGTCCATCCAAAACGAACTTTGTACTTTGCTATGAAGTTCCACCAGGAATGAGTTTTCATGCAAAAACTGTCTATTTCAACTTAATTCGTCCATCTGATTCGAACTTTGTACTTTGCTATGAAGTTCCACCAGGAATGAGTTTTTATGCAAAAACTGTCTATTTCAACTAACTTTGTCCATCTAAAACGAACTTTGTACTTTGCTATGAAGTTCTACCAGGAATGAGTTTTCATGCAAAAACTGTCTATTTCAACTTAATTCGTCCATCCAAAACGAACTTTGTACTTTGCTATGAAGTTCCACCAGGAATGAGTTTTCATGCAAAAACTGTCTATTTCAACTAACTTTGTCCATCCAAAACGAACTTTGTACTTTGCTATGAAGTTCCACCAGGAATGAGTTTTTATGCAAAAACTGTCTATTTCAACTAAATTGATCCATCCAAAACGAACTTTGTACTTTGCTATGAAGTTCCACCAGGAATGAGTTTTCATGCAAAAACTGTCTATTTCAACTAACTTTGTCCATCCAAAACGAACTTTGTACTTTGCTATGAAGTTCCACCAGGAATGAGTTTTCATGCAAAAACTGTCTATTTCAACTTAATTCGTCCATCTGATTCGAACTTTGTACTTTGCTATGAAGTTCCACCAGGAATGAGTTTTCATACAAAAACTGTCTATTTCAACTTAATTCGTCCATCCAAAACGAACTTTGTACTTTGCTATGAAGTTCCACCAGGAATGAGTTTTTATGCAAAAACTGTCTATTTCAACTTAATTCGTCCATCCAAAACGAACTTTGTACTTTGCTATGAAGTTCCACCAGGAATGAGTTTTCATGCAAAAACTGTCTATTTCAACTAACTTTGTCCATCCAAAACGAACTTTGTACTTTGCTATGAAGTTCCACCAGGAATGAGTTTTCATGCAAAAACTGTCTATTTAAACTAAATTGATCAATCCAAAACGAACTTTGTACTTTGCTATGAAGTTCCACCAGGAATGAGTTTTTATGCAAAAACTGTCTATTTCAACTAACTTTGTCCATCCAAAACGAACTTTGTACTTTGCTATGAAGTTCCACCAGGAATGAGTTTTCATGCAAAAACTGTCTATTTCAACTTAATTCGTACATCTGATTCGAACTTTGTACTTTGCTATGAAGTTCCACCAGGAATGAGTTTTCATACAAAAACTGTCTATTTCAATTTAATTCGTCCATCCAAAACGAACTTTGTACTTTGCTATGAAGTTCCACCAGGAATGAGTTTTCATGCAAAAACTGTCTATTTCAACTAACTTTGTCCATCCAAAACGAACTTTGTACTTTGCTATGAAGTTCCACCAGGAATGAGTTTTCATGCAAAAACTGTCTATTTCAACTAACTTTGTCCATCCAAAACGAACTTTGTACTTTGCTATGAAGTTCCACCAGGAATGAGTTTTCATGCAAAAACTGTCTATTTCAACTTAATTCGTCCATCCAAAACGAACTTTGTACTTTGCTATGAAGTTCCACCAGGAATGAGTTTTCATGCAAAAACTGTCTATTACAACTAATTTTGTCCTTCCAAAACGAACTTTGTACTTTGCTATGAAGTTCCACCAGGAATGAGTTTTCATGCAAAAACTGTCTATTTCAACTAATTTTGTCCATCCAAAACGAACTTTGTACTTTGCTATGAAGTTCCACCAGGAATGAGTTTTTATGCAAAAACTGTCTATTTCAACTAATTTTGTCCATCCAAAACGAACTTTGTACTTTGCTATGAAGTTCCACCAGGAATGAGTTTTCATGCAAAAACTGTCTATTTCAACTAACTTTGTCCATCCAAAACGAACTTTGTACTTTGCTATGAAGTTCCACCAGGAATGAGTTTTCATGCAAAAACTGTCTATTTCAACTTAATTCGTCCATCCAAAACGAACTTTGTACTTTGCTATGAAGTTCCACCAGGAATGAGTTTTCATACAAAAACTGTCTATTTCAACTTAATTCGTCCATCCAAAACGAACTTTGTACTTTGCTATGAAGTTCCACCAGGAATGAGTTTTCATGCAAAAACTGTCTATTTCAACTAACTTTGTCCATCCAAAACGAACTTTGTACTTTGCTATGAAGTTCCACCAGGAATGAGTTTTCATACAAAAACTGTCTATTTCAACTTAATTCGTCCATCCAAAACGAACTTTGTACTTTGCTATGAAGTTCCACCAGGAATGAGTTTTCATGCAAAAACTGTCTATTTCAACTAACTTTGTCCATCCAAAACGAACTTTGTACTTTGCTATGAAGTTCCACCAGGAATGAGTTTTCATGCAAAAACTGTCTATTTCAACTTAATTCATCCATCTGATTCGAACTTTGTACTTTGCTATGAAGTTCCACCAGGAATGAGTTTTTATGCAAAAACTGTCTATTTCAACTAACTTTGTCCATCCAAAACGAACTTTGTACTTTGCTATGAAGTTCCACCAGGAATGAGTTTTCATGCAAGAACTGTCTATTTCAACTAAATTGATCCATCCAAAACGAACTTTGTACTTTGCTATGAAGTTCCACCAGGAATGAGTTTTCATGCAAAAACTGTCTATTTCAACTTAATTCATCCATCTGATTCGAACTTTGTACTTTGCTATGAAGTTCCACCAGGAATGAGTTTTCATGCAAAAACTGTCTATTTCAACTAATTTTGTCCATCCAAAACGAACTTTGTACTTTGCTATGAAGTTCCACCAGGAATGAGTTTTCATGCAAAAACTGTCTATTTCAACTTAATTCATCCATCTGATTCGAACTTTGTACTTTGCTATGAAGTTCCACCAGGAATGAGTTTTCATGCAAAAACTGTCTATTTCAACTAACTTTGTCCATCCAAAACGAACTTTGTACTTTGCTATGAAGTTCCACCAGGAATGAGTTTTCATGCAAAAACTGTCTATTTCAACTTAATTCATCCATCTGATTCGAACTTTGTACTTTGCTATGAAGTTCCACCAGGAATGAGTTTTCATGCAAAAACTGTCTATTTCAACTAATTTTGTCCATCCAAAACGAACTTTGTACTTTGCTATGAAGTTCCACCAGGAATGAGTTTTCATGCAAGAACTGTCTATTTCAACTAAATTGATCCATCCAAAACGAACTTTGTACTTTGCTATGAAGTTCCACCAGGAATGAGTTTTCATGCAAAAACTGTCTATTTCAACTTAATTCGTCCATCCAAAACGAACTTTGTACTTTGCTATGAAGTTCCACCAGGAATGAGTTTTCATGCAAAAACTGTCTATTTCAACTAACTTTGTCCATCCAAAACGAACTTTGTACTTTGCTATGAAGTTCCACAAGGAATGAGTTTTCATGCAAAAACTGTCTATTTCAACTTAATTCATCCATCTGATTCGAACTTTGTACTTTGCTATGAAGTTCCACCAGGAATGAGTTTTCATGCAAAAACTGTCTATTTCAACTAACTTTGTCCATCCAAAACGAACTTTGTACTTTGCTATGAAGTTCCACCAGGAATGAGTTTTCATGCAAAAACTGTCTTTTTCAAATAATTTTGTCCATCCAAAACGAACTTTGTACTTTGCTATGAAGTTCCACCAGGAATGAGTTTTCATGCAAAAACTGTCTATTTCAACTAACTTTGTCCATCTAAAACGAACTTTGTACTTTGCTATGAAGTTCTACCAGGAATGAGTTTTCATGCAAGAACTGTCTATTTCAACTAAATTGATCCATCCAAAACGAACTTTGTACTTTGCTATGAAGTTCCACCAGGAATGAGTTTTTATGCAAAAACTGTCTATTTCAACTTAATTCGTCCATCTGATTCGAACTTTGTACTTTGCTATGAAGTTCCACCAGGAATGAGTTTTCATACAAAAACTGTCTATTTCAACTTAATTCGTCCATCCAAAACGAACTTTGTACTTTGCTATGAAGTTCCACCAGGAATGAGTTTTCATGCAAAAACTGTCTATTTCAACTAACTTTGTCCATCCAAAACGAACTTTGTACTTTGCTATGAAGTTCCACCAGGAATGAGTTTTCATGCAAAAACTGTCTATTTCAACTTAATTCATCCATCTGATTCGAACTTTGTACTTTGCTATGAAGTTCCACCAGGAATGAGTTTTCATGCAAAAACTGTCTATTTCAACTAATTTTGTCCATCCAAAACGAACTTTGTACTTTGCTATGAAGTTCCACCAGGAATGAGTTTTCATGCAAAAACTGTCTATTTCAACTTAATTCGTCCATCCAAAACGAACTTTGTACTTTGCTATGAAGTTCCACCAGGAATGAGTTTTCATGCAAAAACTGTCTATTTCAACTAACTTTGTCCATCCAAAACGAACTTTGTACTTTGCTATGAAGTTCCACCAGGAATGAGTTTTCATACAAAAACTGTCTATTTCAACTTAATTCGTCCATCCAAAACGAACTTTGTACTTTGCTATGAAGTTCTACCAGGAATGAGTTTTCATGCAAAAACTGTCTATTTCAACTAACTTTGTCCATCCAAAACGAACTTTGTACTTTGCTATGAAGTTCCACCAGGAATGAGTTTTCATGCAAAAACTGTCTATTTCAACTAACTTTGTCCATCCAAAACGAACTTTGTACTTTGCTATGAAGTTCCACCAGGAATGAGTTTTCATGCAAAAACTGTCTATTTCAACTAAATTGATCCATCCGATACGAACTTTGTACTTTGCTATGAAGTTCCACCAGGAATGAGTTTTCATGCAAAAACTGTCTATTTCAACTAACTTTGTCCATCCAAAACGAACTTTGTACTTTGCTATGAAGTTCCACCAGGAATGAGTTTTCATACAAAAACTGTCTATTTCAACTTAATTCGTCCATCCAAAACGAACTTTGTACTTTGCTATGAAGTTCTACCAGGAATGAGTTTTCATGCAAAAACTGTCTATTTCAACTAACTTTGTCCATCCAAAACGAACTTTGTACTTTGCTATGAAGTTCCACCAGGAATGAGTTTTCATGCAAAAACTGTCTATTTCAACTAACTTTGTCCATCCAAAACGAACTTTGTACTTTGCTATGAAGTTCCACCAGGAATGAGTTTACATGCAAAAACTGTCTATTTCAACTTAATTCGTCCATCCAAAACGAACTTTGTACTTTGCTATGAAGTTCCACCAGGAATGAGTTTTCATGCAAAAACTGTCTATTTCAACTAACTTTGTCCATCCAAAACGAACTTTGTACTTTGCTATGAAGTTCCACCAGGAATGAGTTTTCATGCAAAAACTGTCTATTTCAACTAACTTTGTCCATCTAAAACGAACTTTGTACTTTGCTATGAAGTTCTACCAGGAATGAGTTTTCATGCAAAAACTGTCTATTTCAACTAACTTTGTCCATCCAAAACGAACTTTGTACTTTGCTATGAAGTTCCACCAGGAATGAGTTTACATGCAAAAACTGTCTATTTCAACTAAATTGATCCATCCGATACGAACTTTGTACTTTGCTATGAAGTTCCACCAGGAATGAGTTTTCATGCAAAAACTGTCTATTTCAACTAAATTGATCCATCCAAAACGAACTTTGTACTTTGCTATGAAGTTCTACCAGGAATGAGTTTTCATACAAAAACTGTCTATTTCAACTAAATTGATCCATCCAAAACGAACTTTGTACTTTGCTATGAAGTTCCACCAGGAATGAGTTTTCATGCAAAAACTGTCTATTTCAACTAAATTGATCCATCCAAAACGAACTTTGTACTTTGCTATGAAGTTCCACCAGGAATGAGTTTTCATGCAAAAACTGTCTATTTCAACTAACTTTGTCTATCCAAAACGAACTTTGTACTTTGCTATGAAGTTCCACCAGGAATGAGTTTACATGCAAAAACTGTCTATTTCAACTAAATTGATCCATCCGATACGAACTTTGTACTTTGCTATGAAGTTCCACCAGGAATGAGTTTTCATGCAAAAACTGTCTATTTCAACTAAATTGATCCATCCAAAACGAACTTTGTACTTTGCTATGAAGTTCTACCAGGAATGAGTTTTCATACAAAAACTGTCTATTTCAACTAAATTGATCCATCCAAAACGAACTTTGTACTTTGCTATGAAGTTCCACCAGGAATGAGTTTTCATGCAAAAACTGTCTATTTCAACTAACTTTGTCCATCCAAAACGAACTTTGTACTTTGCTATGAAGTTCTACCAGGAATGAGTTTTCATGCAAGAACTGTCTATTTCAACTAAATTGATCCATCCAAAACGAACTTTGTACTTTGCTATGAAGTTCCACCAGGAATGAGTTTTCATGCAAAAACTGTCTATTTCAACTTAATTCGTCCATCTGATTCGAACTTTGTACTTTGCTATGAAGTTCCACCAGGAATGAGTTTTCATACAAAAACTGTCTATTTCAACGTAAATCGTCCATCCAAAACGAACTTTGTACTTTGCTATGAAGTTCCACCAGGAATGAGTTTTCATGCAAAAACTGTCTATTTCAACTAACTTTGTCCATCCAAAACGAACTTTGTACTTTGCTATGAAGTTCCACCAGGAATGAGTTTTCATACAAAAACTGTCTATTTCAACTTAATTCGTCCATCCGATACGAACTTTGTACTTTGCTATGAAGTTCTACCAGGAATGAGTTTTCATGCAAAAACTGTCTATTTCAACTAAATTGATCCATCCAAAACGAACTTTGTACTTTGCTATGAAGTTCCACCAGGAATGAGTTTTCATGCAAAAACTGTCTATTTCAACTAAATTGATCCATCCAAAACGAACTTTGTACTTTGCTATGAAGTTCCACCAGGAATGAGTTTTTATGCAAAAACTGTCTATTTCAACTAAATTGATCCATCCAAAACGAACTTTGTACTTTGCTATGAAGTTCCACCAGGAATGAGTTTTCATGCAAAAACTGTCTATTTCAACTAAATTGATCCATCCAAAACGAACTTTGTACTTTGCTATGAAGTTCCACCAGGAATGAGTTTTCATGCAAAAACTGTCTATTTCAACTAAATTGATCCATCCAAAACGAACTTTGTACTTTGCTATGAAGTTCCACCAGGAATGAGTTTTCATGCAAAAACTGTCTATTTCAACTAAATTGATCCATCCAAAACGAACTTTGTACTTTGCTATGAAGTTCCACCAGGAATGAGTTTTCATGCAAAAACTGTCTATTTCAACTAAATTGATCCATCCAAAACGAACTTTGTACTTTGCTATGAAGTTCCACCAGGAATGAGTTTTCATGCAAAAACTGTCTATTTCAACTAAATTGATCCATCCAAAACGAACTTTGTACTTTGCTATGAAGTTCCACCAGGAATGAGTTTTTATGCAAAAACTGTCTATTTCAACTAACTTTGTCCATCCAAAACGAACTTTGTACTTTGCTATGAAGTTCCACCAGGAATGAGTTTTCATGCAAAAACTGTCTATTTCAACTAACTTTGTCCATCCAAAACGAACTTTGTACTTTGCTATGAAGTTCCACCAGGAATGAGTTTTCATGCAAAAACTGTCTATTTCAACTAAACTGATCCATCCAAAACGAACTTTGTACTTTGCTATGAAGTTCCACCAGGAATGAGTTTTCATGCAAAAACTGTCTATTTCAACTTAATTCGTCCATCTGATTCGAACTTTGTACTTTGCTATGAAGTTCCACCAGGAATGAGTTTTCATGCAAAAACTGTCTATTTCAACTAAATTGATCCATCCAAAACGAACTTTGTACTTTGCTATGAAGTTCCACCAGGAATGAGTTTTCATGCAAAAACTGTCTATTTCAACTAAATTGATCCATCCAAAACGAACTTTGTACTTTGCTATGAAGTTCCACCAGGAATGAGTTTTCATGCAAAAACTGTCTATTTCAACTAACTTTGTCCATCCAAAACGAACTTTGTACTTTGCTATGAAGTTCCACCAGGAATGAGTTTTCATGCAAAAACTGTCTATTTCAACTAAACTGATCCATCCAAAACGAACTTTGTACTTTGCTATGAAGTTCCACCAGGAATGAGTTTTCATACAAAAACTGTCTATTTCAACTTAATTCGTCCATCCAAAACGAACTTTGTACTTTGCTATGAAGTTCCACCAGGAATGAGTTTTCATGCAAAAACTGTCTATTTCAACTAACTTTGTCCATCCAAAACGAACTTTGTACTTTGCTATGAAGTTCCACCAGGAATGAGTTTTCATACAAAAACTGTCTATTTCAACTTAATTCGTCCATCCAAAACGAACTTTGTACTTTGCTATGAAGTTCCACCAGGAATGAGTTTTTATGCAAAAACTGTCTATTTCAACTAACTTTGTCCATCCAAAACGAACTTTGTACTTTGCTATGAAGTTCCACCAGGAATGAGTTTTCATGCAAAAACTGTCTATTTCAACTAACTTTGTCCATCTAAAACGAACTTTGTACTTTGCTATGAAGTTCTACCAGGAATGAGTTTTCATGCAAGAACTGTCTATTTCAACTAAATTGATCCATCCAAAACGAACTTTGTACTTTGCTATGAAGTTCCACCAGGAATGAGTTTTCATGCAAAAACTGTCTATTTCAACTTAATTCATCCATCTGATTCGAACTTTGTACTTTGCTATGAAGTTCCACCAGGAATGAGTTTTCATACAAAAACTGTCTATTTCAACTTAATTCGTCCATCCAAAACGAACTTTGTACTTTGCTATGAAGTTCCACCAGGAATGAGTTTTTATGCAAAAACTGTATATTTCAACTAACTTTGTCCATCCAAAACGAACTTTGTACTTTGCTATGAAGTTCCACCAGGAATGAGTTTTCATACAAAAACTGTCTATTTCAACTTAATTCGTCCATCCAAAACGAACTTTGTACTTTGCTATGAAGTTCCACCAGGAATGAGTTTTCATGCAAAAACTGTCTATTTCAACTAAATTGATCCATCTAAAACGAACTTTGTACTTTGCTATGAAGTTCCACCAGGAATGAGTTTTCATGCAAAAACTGTCTATTTCAACTAACTTTGTCCATCCAAAACGAACTTTGTACTTTGCTATGAAGTTCCACCAGGAATGAGTTTACATGCAAAAACTGTCTATTTCAACTAAATTGATCCATCCAAAACGAACTTTGTACTTTGCTATGAAGTTCCACCAGGAATGAGTTTTCATGCAAAAACTGTCTATTTCAACTAAATTGATCCATCCAAAACGAACTTTGTACTTTGCTATGAAGTTCTACCAGGAATGAGTTTTCATACAAAAACTGTCTATTTCAACTAAATTGATCCATCCAAAACGAACTTTGTACTTTGCTATGAAGTTCCACCAGGAATGAGTTTTCATGCAAAAACTGTCTATTTCAACTAAATTGATCCATCCAAAACGAACTTTGTACTTTGCTATGAAGTTCCACCAGGAATGAGTTTACATGCAAAAACTGTCTATTTCAACTAAATTGATCCATCCAAAACGAACTTTGTACTTTGCTATGAAGTTCCACCAGGAATGAGTTTTCATGCAAAAACTGTCTATTTCAACTAAATTGATCCATCCAAAACGAACTTTGTACTTTGCTATGAAGTTCTACCAGGAATGAGTTTTCATACAAAAACTGTCTATTTCAACTAAATTGATCCATCCAAAACGAACTTTGTACTTTGCTATGAAGTTCCACCAGGAATGAGTTTTCATGCAAAAACTGTCTATTTCAACTAAATTGATCCATCCAAAACGAACTTTGTACTTTGCTATGAAGTTCCACCAGGAATGAGTTTACATGCAAAAACTGTCTATTTCAACTAAATTGATCCATCCGATACGAACTTTGTACTTTGCTATGAAGTTCCACCAGGAATGAGTTTTCATACAAAAACTGTCTATTTCAACTTAATTCGTCCATCCAAAACGAACTTTGTACTTTGCTATGAAGTTCCACCAGGAATGAGTTTTCATGCAAAAACTGTCTATTTCAACTAACTTTGTCCATCCAAAACGAACTTTGTACTTTGCTATGAAGTTCCACCAGGAATGAGTTTTCATGCAAAAACTGTCTATTTCAACTTAATTCATCCATCTGATTCGAACTTTGTACTTTGCTATGAAGTTCCACCAGGAATGAGTTTTCATGCAAAAACTGTCTATTTCAACTAATTTTGTCCATCCAAAACGAACTTTGTACTTTGCTATGAAGTTCCACCAGGAATGAGTTTTCATGCAAAAACTGTCTATTTCAACTTAATTCGTCCATCCAAAACGAACTTTGTACTTTGCTATGAAGTTCCACCAGGAATGAGTTTTCATGCAAAAACTGTCTATTTCAACTAACTTTGTCCATCCAAAACGAACTTTGTACTTTGCTATGAAGTTCCACCAGGAATGAGTTTTCATACAAAAACTGTCTATTTCAACTTAATTCGTCCATCCAAAACGAACTTTGTACTTTGCTATGAAGTTCCACCAGGAATGAGTTTTTATGCAAAAACTGTCTATTTCAACTAACTTTGTCCATCCAAAACGAACTTTGTACTTTGCTATGAAGTTCCACCAGGAATGAGTTTTCATGCAAAAACTGTCTATTTCAACTAACTTTGTCCATCTAAAACGAACTTTTTACTTTGCTATGAAGTTCTACCAGGAATGAGTTTTCATGCAAAAACTGTCTATTTCAACTAACTTTGTCCATCCAAAACGAACTTTGTACTTTGCTATGAAGTTCCACCAGGAATGAGTTTACATGCAAAAACTGTCTATTTCAACTAAATTGATCCATCCGATACGAACTTTGTACTTTGCTATGAAGTTCCACCAGGAATGAGTTTTCATGCAAAAACTGTCTATTTCAACTAAATTGATCCATCCAAAACGAACTTTGTACTTTGCTATGAAGTTCTACCAGGAATGAGTTTTCATACAAAAACTGTCTATTTCAACTAAATTGATCCATCCAAACGAACTTTGTACTTTGCTATGAAGTTCCACCAGGAATGAGTTTTCATGCAAAAACTGTCTATTTCAACTAAATTGATCCATCCAAAACGAACTTTGTACTTTGCTATGAAGTTCCACCAGGAATGAGTTTTCATGCAAAAACTGTCTATTTCAACTAACTTTGTCTATCCAAAACGAACTTTGTACTTTGCTATGAAGTTCCACCAGGAATGAGTTTACATGCAAAAACTGTCTATTTCAACTAAATTGATCCATCCGATACGAACTTTGTACTTTGCTATGAAGTTCCACCAGGAATGAGTTTTCATGCAAAAACTGTCTATTTCAACTAAATTGATCCATCCAAAACGAACTTTGTACTTTGCTATGAAGTTCTACCAGGAATGAGTTTTCATACAAAAACTGTCTATTTCAACTAAATTGATCCATCCAAAACGAACTTTGTACTTTGCTATGAAGTTCCACCAGGAATGAGTTTTCATGCAAAAACTGTCTATTTCAACTAACTTTGTCCATCCAAAACGAACTTTGTACTTTGCTATGAAGTTCTACCAGGAATGAGTTTTCATGCAAGAACTGTCTATTTCAACTAAATTGATCCATCCAAAACGAACTTTGTACTTTGCTATGAAGTTCCACCAGGAATGAGTTTTCATGCAAAAACTGTCTATTTCAACTTAATTCGTCCATCTGATTCGAACTTTGTACTTTGCTATGAAGTTCCACCAGGAATGAGTTTTCATACAAAAACTGTCTATTTCAACTTAATTCGTCCATCCAAAACGAACTTTGTACTTTGCTATGAAGTTCCACCAGGAATGAGTTTTCATGCAAAAACTGTCTATTTCAACTAACTTTGTCCATCCAAAACGAACTTTGTACTTTGCTATGAAGTTCCACCAGGAATGAGTTTTCATACAAAAACTGTCTATTTCAACTTAATTCGTCCATCCAAAACGAACTTTGTACTTTGCTATGAAGTTCCACCAGGAATGAGTTTTCATGCAAAAACTGTCTATTTCAACTAACTTTGTCCATCTGATTCGAACTTTGTACTTTGCTATGAAGTTCCACCAGGAATGAGTTTTCATACAAAAACTGTCTATTTCAACTTAATTCGTCCATCCGATACGAACTTTGTACTTTGCTATGAAGTTCCACCAGGCATGAGTTTTCATGCAAAAACTGTCTATTTCAACTAACTTTGTCCATCCAAAACGAACTTTGTACTTTGCTATGAAGTTCCACCAGGAATGAGTTTTCATACAAAAACTGGTATTTCACTATAACTATAAAACTATTTCAACTTAATTCGTCCATCCGATACGAACTTTGTACTTTGCTATGAAGTTCTACCAGGAATGAGTTTTCATGCAAAAACTGTCTATTTCAACTAAATTGATCCATCCAAAACGAACTTTGTACTTTGCTATGAAGTTCCACCAGGAATGAGTTTTCATGCAAAAACTGTCTATTTCAACTAAATTGATCCATCCAAAACGAACTTTGTACTTTGCTATGAAGTTCCACCAGGAATGAGTTTTCATGCAAAAACTGTCTATTTCAACTAAATTGATCCATCCAAAACGAACTTTGTACTTTGCTATGAAGTTCCACCAGGAATGAGTTTTCATGCAAAAACTGTCTATTTCAACTAAATTGATCCATCCAAAACGAACTTTGTACTTTGCTATGAAGTTCCACCAGGAATGAGTTTTCATGCAAAAACTGTCTATTTCAACTAAATTGATCCATCCAAAACGAACTTTGTACTTTGCTATGAAGTTTCCACCAGGAATGAGTTTTCATGCAAAAACTGTCTATTTCAACTTAATTCGTCCATCTGATTCGAACTTTGTACTTTGCTATGAAGTTCCACCAGGAATGAGTTTTCATACAAAAACTGTCTATTTCAACTTAATTCGTCCATCCAAAACGAACTTTGTACTTTGCTATGAAGTTCCACCAGGAATGAGTTTTCATGCAAAAACTGTCTATTTCAACTAACTTTGTCCATCCAAAACGAACTTTGTACTTTGCTATGAAGTTCCACCAGGAATGAGTTTTCATACAAAAACTGTCTATTTCAACTTAATTCGTCCATCCGATACGAACTTTGTACTTTGCTATGAAGTTCCACCAGGAATGAGTTTTCATGCAAAAACTGTCTATTTCAACTTAATTCGTCCATCCAAAACGAACTTTGTACTTTGCTATGAAGTTCCACCAGGAATGAGTTTTCATGCAAAAACTGTCTATTTCAACTTAATTCGTCCATCTGATTCGAACTTTGTACTTTGCTATGAAGTTCCACCAGGAATGAGTTTTCATACAAAAACTGTCTATTTCAACTTAATTCGTCCATCCAAAACGAACTTTGTACTTTGCTATGAAGTTCCACCAGGAATGAGTTTTCATGCAAAAACTGTCTATTTCAACTAAATTGATCCATCCAAAACGAACTTTGTACTTTGCTATGAAGTTCCACCAGGAATGAGTTTTCATGCAAAAACTGTCTATTTCAACTTAATTCGTCCATCTGATTCGAACTTTGTACTTTGCTATGAAGTTCCACCAGGAATGAGTTTTCATACAAAAACTGTCTATTTCAACTTAATTCGTCCATCCAAAACGAACTTTGTACTTTGCTATGAAGTTCCACCAGGAATGAGTTTTCATGCAAAAACTGTCTATTTCAACTTAATTCGTCCATCCGATACGAACTTTGTACTTTGCTATGAAGTTCCACCAGGAATGAGTTTTCATGCAAAAACTGTCTATTTCAACTAAATTGATCCATCCAAAACGAACTTTGTACTTTGCTATGAAGTTCCACCAGGAATGAGTTTTCATGCAAAAACTGTCTATTTCAACTAACTTTGTCCATCCAAAACGAACTTTGTACTTTGCTATGAAGTTCCACCAGGAATGAGTTTTCATACAAAAACTGTCTATTTCAACTTAATTCGTCCATCCGATACGAACTTTGTACTTTGCTATGAAGTTCCACCAGGAATGAGTTTTCATGCAAAAACTGTCTATTTCAACTAAATTGATCCATCCAAAACGAACTTTGTACTTTGCTATGAAGTTCCACCAGGAATGAGTTTTCATGCAAAAACTGTCTATTTCAACTTAATTCGTCCATCTGATTCGAACTTTGTACTTTGCTATGAAGTTCCACCAGGAATGAGTTTTCATACAAAAACTGTCTATTTCAACTTAATTCGTCCATCCAAAACGAACTTTGTACTTTGCTATGAAGTTCCACCAGGAATGAGTTTTCATGCAAAAACTGTCTATTTCAACTAACTTTGTCCATCCAAAACGAACTTTGTACTTTGCTATGAAGTTCCACCAGGAATGAGTTTTCATACAAAAACTGTCTATTTCAACTTAATTCGTCCATCCGATACGAACTTTGTACTTTGCTATGAAGTTCCACCAGGAATGAGTTTTCATGCAAAAACTGTCTATTTCAACTAAATTGATCCATCCAAAACGAACTTTGTACTTTGCTATGAAGTTCCACCAGGAATGAGTTTTCATGCAAAAACTGTCTATTTCAACTTAATTCGTCCATCTGATTCGAACTTTGTACTTTGCTATGAAGTTCCACCAGGAATGAGTTTTCATACAAAAACTGTCTATTTCAACTTAATTCGTCCATCCAAAACGAACTTTGTACTTTGCTATGAAGTTCCACCAGGAATGAGTTTTCATGCAAAAACTGTCTATTTCAACTAAATTGATCCATCCAAAACGAACTTTGTACTTTGCTATGAAGTTCCACCAGGAATGAGTTTTCATGCAAAAACTGTCTATTTCAACTTAATTCGTCCATCTGATTCGAACTTTGTACTTTGCTATGAAGTTCCACCAGGAATGAGTTTTCATACAAAAACTGTCTATTTCAACTTAATTCGTCCATCCAAAACGAACTTTGTACTTTGCTATGAAGTTCCACCAGGAATGAGTTTTCATGCAAAAACTGTCTATTTCAACTTAATTCGTCCATCCGATACGAACTTTGTACTTTGCTATGAAGTTCCACCAGGAATGAGTTTTCATGCAAAAACTGTCTATTTCAACTAAATTGATCCATCCAAAACGAACTTTGTACTTTGCTATGAAGTTCCACCAGGAATGAGTTTTCATGCAAAAACTGTCTATTTCAACTAACTTTGTCCATCCAAAACGAACTTTGTACTTTGCTATGAAGTTCCACCAGGAATGAGTTTTCATACAAAAACTGTCTATTTCAACTTAATTCGTCCATCCGATACGAACTTTGTACTTTGCTATGAAGTTCCACCAGGAATGAGTTTTCATGCAAAAACTGTCTATTTCAACTTAATTCGTCCATCCGATACGAACTTTGTACTTTGCTATGAAGTTCCACCAGGAATGAGTTTTCATGCAAAAACTGTCTATTTCAACTAAATTGATCCATCCAAAACGAACTTTGTACTTTGCTATGAAGTTCCACCAGGAATGAGTTTTCATGCAAAAACTGTCTATTTCAACTAACTTTGTCCATCCAAAACGAACTTTGTACTTTGCTATGAAGTTCTACCAGGAATGAGTTTTCATGCAAAAACTGTCTATTTCAACTAAATTGATCCATCCAAAACGAACTTTGTACTTTGCTATGAAGTTCCACCAGGAATGAGTTTTCATGCAAAAACTGTCTATTTCAACTAAATTGATCCATCCAAAACGAACTTTGTACTTTGCTATGAAGTTCCACCAGGAATGAGTTTTCATGCAAAAACTGTCTATTTCAACTAAATTGATCCATCCAAAACGAACTTTGTACTTTGCTATGAAGTTCCACCAGGAATGAGTTTTCATGCAAAAACTGTCTATTTCAACTTAATTCGTCCATCTGATTCGAACTTTG
>NW_026453803.1:0-52544 GCF_943734755.1 Anopheles moucheti | reverse complement strand
CATCCAAAACGAACTTTGTACTTTGCTATGAAGTTCCACCAGGAATGAGTTTTCATGCAAAAACTGTCTATTTCAACTAAATTGATCCATCCAAAACGAACTTTGTACTTTGCTATGAAGTTCCACCAGGAATGAGTTTTCATGCAAAAACTGTCTATTTCAACTAACTTTGTCCATCCAAAACGAACTTTGTTCTTTGCTATGAAGTTCCACCAGGAATGAGTTTTCATGCAAAAACTGTCTATTTCAACTAACTTTGTCCATCCAAAACGAACTTTGTTCTTTGCTATGAAGTTCCACCAGGAATGAGTTTTCATGCAAAAACTGTCTATTTCAACTAAATTCGTCCATCCGATACGAACTTTGTACTTTGCTATGAAGTTCCACCAGGAATGAGTTTTCATGCAAAAACTGTCTATTTCAACTAAATTGATCCATCCAAAACGAACTTTGTTCTTTGCTATGAAGTTCCACCAGGAATGAGTTTTCATGCAAAAACTGTCTATTTCAACTAATTTTGTCCATCCAAAACGAACTTTGTACTTTGCTATGAAGTTCCACCAGGAATGAGTTTTTATGCAAAAACTGTCTATTTCAACTAACTTTGTCCATCCAAAACGAACTTTGTACTTTGCTATGAAGTTCCACCAGGAATGAGTTTTTATGCAAAAACTGTCTATTTCAACTAACTTTGTCCATCCAAAATGAACTTTGTTCTTTGCTATGAAGTTCCACCAGGAATGAGTTTTCATGCAAAAACTGTCTATTTCAACTAACTTTGTCCATCCAAAACGAACTTTGTACTTTGCTATGAAGTTCCACCAGGAATGAGTTTTCATGCAAAAACTGTCTATTTCAACTAAATTCGTCCATCCGATAGGAACTTTGTACTTTGCTATGAAGTTCCACCAGGAATGAGTTTTCATGCAAAAACTGTCTATTTCAACTAAATTGATCCATCCAAAACGAACTTTGTACTTTGCTATGAAGTTCCACCAGGAATGAGTTTTCATGCAAAAACTGTCTATTTCAACTAAATTGATCCATCCAAAACGAACTTTGTACGTTGCTATGAAGTTCCACCAGGAATGAGTTTTCATGCAAAAACTGTCTATTTCAACTAACTTTGTCCATCCAAAACGAACTTTGTTCTTTGCTATGAAGTTCCACCAGGAATGAGTTTTCATGCAAAAACTGTCTATTTCAACTAACTTTGTCCATCCAAAACGAACTTTGTTCTTTGCTATGAAGTTCCACCAGGAATGAGTTTTCATGCAAAAACTGTCTATTTCAACTAAATTCGTCCATCCGATACGAACTTTGTACTTTGCTATGAAGTTCCACCAGGAATGAGTTTTCATGCAAAAACTGTCTATTTCAACTAAATTGATCCATCCAAAACGAACTTTGTTCTTTGCTATGAAGTTCCACCAGGAATGAGTTTTCATGCAAAAACTGTCTATTTCAACTAACTTTGTCCATCCAAAACGAACTTTGTACTTTGCTATGAAGTTCCACCAGGAATGAGTTTTTATGCAAAAACTGTCTATTTCAACTAACTTTGTCCATCCAAAACGAACTTTGTGTTTTGCTATGAAGTTCCACCAGGAATTAGTTTTTATGCAAAAACTGTCTATTTCAACTAACTTTGTCCATCCAAAATGAACTTTGTTCTTTGCTATGAAGTTCCACCAGGAATGAGTTTTCATGCAAAAACTGTCTATTTCAACTAACTTTGTCCATCCAAAACGAACTTTGTACTTTGCTATGAAGTTCCACCAGGAATGAGTTTTCATGCAAAAACTGTCTATTTCAACTAACTTTGTCCATCCAAAACGAACTTTGTTCTTTGCTATGAAGTTCCACTAGGAATGAGTTTTCATGCAAAAACTGTCTATTTCAACTAAATTCGTCCATCCGATACGAACTTTGTACTTTGCTATGAAGTTCCACCAGGAATGAGTTTTCATGCAAAAACTGTCTATTTCAACTAAATTGATCCATCCAAAACGAACTTTGTTCTTTGCTATGAAGTTCCACTAGGAATGAGTTTTCATGCAAAAACTGTCTATTTCAACTAAATTGATCCATCCAAAACGAACTTTGTACTTTGCTATGAAGTTCCACCAGGAATGAGTTTTCATGCAAAAACTGTCTATTTCAACTAACTTTGTCCATCCAAAACGAACTTTGTTCTTTGCTATGAAGTTCCACCAGGAATGAGTTTTTATGCAAAAACTGTCTTTTTCAACTAACTTTGTCCATCCAAAACGAACTTTGTACTTTGCTATGAAGTTCCACCAGGAATGAGTTTTCATGCAAAAACTGTCTATTTCAACTAACTTTGTCCATCCGATACGAACTTTGTACTTTGCTATGAAGTTCCACCAGGAATGAGTTTTCATGCAAAAACTGTCTATTTCAACTAAATTGATCCATCCAAAACGAACTTTGTACTTTGCTATGAAGTTCCACCAGGAATGAGTTTTCATGCAAAAACTGTCTATTTCAACTAAATTGATCCATCCAAAACGAACTTTGTACTTTGCTATGAAGTTCCACCAGGAATGAGTTTTCATGCAAAAACTGTCTATTTCAACTAAATTCGTCCATCCAAAACGAACTTTGTTCTTTGCTATGAAGTTCCACCAGGAATGAGTTTTCATGCAAAAACTGTCTATTTCAACTAAATTGATCCATCCAAAACGAACTTTGTTCTTTGCTATGAAGTTCCACCAGGAATGAGTTTTCATGCAAAAACTGTCTATTTCAACTAAATTGATCCATCCAAAACGAACTTTGTTCTTTGCTATGAAGTTCCACCAGGAATGAGTTTTCATGCAAAAACTGTCTATTTCAACTAAATTGATCCATCCAAAACGAACTTTGTACTTTGCTATGAAGTTCCACCAGGAATGAGTTTTCATGCAAAAACTGTCTATTTCAACTAAATTGATCCATCCAAAACGAACTTTGTTCTTTGCTATGAAGTTCCACCAGGAATGAGTTTTCATGCAAAAACTGTCTATTTCAACTAAATTGATCCATCCAAAACGAACTTTGTACTTTGCTATGAAGTTCCACCAGGAATGAGTTTTCATGCAAAAACTGTCTATTTCAACTAAATTGATCCATCCAAAACGAACTTTGTTCTTTGCTATGAAGTTCCACCAGGAATGAGTTTTCATGCAAAAACTGTCTATTTCAACTAAATTGATCCATCCAAAACGAACTTTGTACTTTGCTATGAAGTTCCACCAGGAATGAGTTTTCATGCAAAAACTGTCTATTTCAACTAACTTTGTCCATCCAAAACGAACTTTGTTCTTTGCTATGAAGTTCCACCAGGAATGAGTTTTCATGCAAAAACTGTCTATTTCAACTAACTTTGTCCATCCAAAACGAACTTTGTTCTTTGCTATGAAGTTCCACCAGGAATGAGTTTTCATGCAAAAACTGTCTATTTCAACTAAATTCGTCCATCCGATACGAACTTTGTACTTTGCTATGAAGTTCCACCAGGAATGAGTTTTCATGCAAAAACTGTCTATTTCAACTAAATTGATCCATCCAAAACGAACTTTGTTCTTTGCTATGAAGTTCCACCAGGAATGAGTTTTCATGCAAAAACTGTCTATTTCAACTAACTTTGTCCATCCAAAACGAACTTTGTACTTTGCTATGAAGTTCCACCAGGAATGAGTTTTCATGCAAAAACTGTCTATTTCAACTAAATTGATCCATCCAAAACGAACTTTGTTCTTTGCTATGAAGTTCCACCAGGAATGAGTTTTCATGCAAAAACTGTCTATTTCAACTAACTTTGTCCATCCAAAACGAACTTTGTACTTTGCTATGAAGTTCCACCAGGAATGAGTTTTCATGCAAAAACTGTCTATTTCAACTAAATTGATCCATCCAAAACGAACTTTGTTCTTTGCTATGAAGTTCCACCAGGAATGAGTTTTCATGCAAAAACTGTCTATTTCAACTAAATTGATCCATCCAAAACGAACTTTGTACTTTGCTATGAAGTTCCACCAGGAATGAGTTTTCATGCAAAAACTGTCTATTTCAACTAAATTCGTCCATCCGATACGAACTTTGTACTTTGCTATGAAGTTCCACCAGGAATGAGTTTTCATGCAAAAACTGTCTATTTCAACTAAATTGATCCATCCAAAACGAACTTTGTACTTTGCTATGAAGTTCCACCAGGAATGAGTTTTCATGCAAAAACTGTCTATTTCAACTAAATTGATCCATCCAAAACGAACTTTGTTCTTTGCTATGAAGTTCCACCAGGAATGAGTTTTCATGCAAAAACTGTCTATTTCAACTAAATTGATCCATCCAAAACGAACTTTGTACTTTGCTATGAAGTTCCACCAGGAATGAGTTTTCATGCAAAAACTGTCTATTTCAACTAAATTGATCCATCCAAAACGAACTTTGTTCTTTGCTATGAAGTTCCACCAGGAATGAGTTTTCATGCAAAAACTGTCTATTTCAACTAAATTGATCCATCCAAAACGAACTTTGTACTTTGCTATGAAGTTCCACCAGGAATGAGTTTTCATGCAAAAACTGTCTATTTCAACTAAATTGATCCATCCAAAACGAACTTTGTTCTTTGCTATGAAGTTCCACCAGGAATGAGTTTTCATGCAAAAACTGTCTATTTCAACTAAATTGATCCATCCAAAACGAACTTTGTACTTTGCTATGAAGTTTCACCAGGAATGAGTTTTCATGCAAAAACTGTCTATTTCAACTAAATTGATCCATCCAAAACGAACTTTGTTCTTTGCTATGAAGTTCCACCAGGAATGAGTTTTCATGCAAAAACTGTCTATTTCAACTAAATTGATCCATCCAAAACGAACTTTGTACTTTGCTATGAAGTTCCACCAGGAATGAGTTTTCATGCAAAAACTGTCTATTTCAACTAAATTGATCCATCCAAAACGAACTTTGTTCTTTGCTATGAAGTTCCACCAGGAATGAGTTTTCATGCAAAAACTGTCTATTTCAACTAAATTGATCCATCCAAAACGAACTTTGTACTTTGCTATGAAGTTCCACCAGGAATGAGTTTTCATGCAAAAACTGTCTATTTCAACTAAATTGATCCATCCAAAACGAACTTTGTTCTTTGCTATGAAGTTCCACCAGGAATGAGTTTTCATGCAAAAACTGTCTATTTCAACTAAATTGATCCATCCAAAACGAACTTTGTACTTTGCTATGAAGTTCCACCAGGAATGAGTTTTCATGCAAAAACTGTCTATTTCAACTAAATTGATCCATCCAAAACGAACTTTGTTCTTTGCTATGAAGTTCCACCAGGAATGAGTTTTCATGCAAAAACTGTCTATTTCAACTAAATTGATCCATCCAAAACGAACTTTGTACTTTGCTATGAAGTTCCACCAGGAATGAGTTTTCATGCAAAAACTGTCTATTTCAACTAAATTGATCCATCCAAAACGAACTTTGTTCTTTGCTATGAAGTTCCACCAGGAATGAGTTTTCATGCAAAAACTGTCTATTTCAACTAAATTGATCCATCCAAAACGAACTTTGTACTTTGCTATGAAGTTCCACCAGGAATGAGTTTTCATGCAAAAACTGTCTATTTCAACTAAATTGATCCATCCAAAACGAACTTTGTTCTTTGCTATGAAGTTCCACCAGGAATGAGTTTTCATGCAAAAACTGTCTATTTCAACTAAATTGATCCATCCAAAACGAACTTTGTACTTTGCTATGAAGTTCCACCAGGAATGAGTTTTCATGCAAAAACTGTCTATTTCAACTAAATTGATCCATCCAAAACGAACTTTGTTCTTTGCTATGAAGTTCCACCAGGAATGAGTTTTCATGCAAAAACTGTCTATTTCAACTAAATTGATCCATCCAAAACGAACTTTGTACTTTGCTATGAAGTTCCACCAGGAATGAGTTTTCATGCAAAAACTGTCTATTTCAACTAAATTGATCCATCCAAAACGAACTTTGTTCTTTGCTATGAAGTTCCACCAGGAATGAGTTTTCATGCAAAAACTGTCTATTTCAACTAAATTGATCCATCCAAAACGAACTTTGTACTTTGCTATGAAGTTCCACCAGGAATGAGTTTTCATGCAAAAACTGTCTATTTCAACTAAATTGATCCATCCAAAACGAACTTTGTTCTTTGCTATGAAGTTCCACCAGGAATGAGTTTTCATGCAAAAACTGTCTATTTCAACTAAATTGATCCATCCAAAACGAACTTTGTACTTTGCTATGAAGTTCCACCAGGAATGAGTTTTCATGCAAAAACTGTCTATTTCAACTAAATTGATCCATCCAAAACGAACTTTGTACTTTGCTATGAAGTTCCACCAGGAATGAGTTTTCATGCAAAAACTGTCTATTTCAACTAAATTGATCCATCCAAAACGAACTTTGTACTTTGCTATGAAGTTCCACCAGGAATGAGTTTTCATGCAAAAACTGTCTATTTCAACTAAATTGATCCATCCAAAACGAACTTTGTTCTTTGCTATGAAGTTCCACCAGGAATGAGTTTTCATGCAAAAACTGTCTATTTCAACTAAATTGATCCATCCAAAACGAACTTTGTACTTTGCTATGAAGTTCCACCAGGAATGAGTTTTCATGCAAAAACTGTCTATTTCAACTAAATTGATCCATCCAAAACGAACTTTGTACTTTGCTATGAAGTTCCACCAGGAATGAGTTTTCATGCAAAAACTGTCTATTTCAACTAAATTCGTCCATCCGATACGAACTTTGTACTTTGCTATGAAGTTCCACCAGGAATGAGTTTTCATGCAAAAACTGTCTATTTCAACTAAATTGATCCATCCAAAACGAACTTTGTACTTTGCTATGAAGTTCCACCAGGAATGAGTTTTCATGCAAAAACTGTCTATTTCAACTAAATTGATCCATCCAAAACGAACTTTGTTCTTTGCTATGAAGTTCCACCAGGAATGAGTTTTCATGCAAAAACTGTCTATTTCAACTAAATTGATCCATCCAAAACGAACTTTGTACTTTGCTATGAAGTTCCACCAGGAATGAGTTTTCATGCAAAAACTGTCTATTTCAACTAAATTGATCCATCCAAAACGAACTTTGTTCTTTGCTATGAAGTTCCACCAGGAATGAGTTTTCATGCAAAAACTGTCTATTTCAACTAAATTGATCCATCCAAAACGAACTTTGTACTTTGCTATGAAGTTCCACCAGGAATGAGTTTTCATGCAAAAACTGTCTATTTCAACTAAATTGATCCATCCAAAACGAACTTTGTTCTTTGCTATGAAGTTCCACCAGGAATGAGTTTTCATGCAAAAACTGTCTATTTCAACTAAATTGATCCATCCAAAACGAACTTTGTACTTTGCTATGAAGTTCCACCAGGAATGAGTTTTCATGCAAAAACTGTCTATTTCAACTAAATTGATCCATCCAAAACGAACTTTGTTCTTTGCTATGAAGTTCCACCAGGAATGAGTTTTCATGCAAAAACTGTCTATTTCAACTAAATTGATCCATCCAAAACGAACTTTGTACTTTGCTATGAAGTTCCACCAGGAATGAGTTTTCATGCAAAAACTGTCTATTTCAACTAAATTGATCCATCCAAAACGAACTTTGTTCTTTGCTATGAAGTTCCACCAGGAATGAGTTTTCATGCAAAAACTGTCTATTTCAACTAAATTGATCCATCCAAAACGAACTTTGTACTTTGCTATGAAGTTCCACCAGGAATGAGTTTTCATGCAAAAACTGTCTATTTCAACTAAATTGATCCATCCAAAACGAACTTTGTTCTTTGCTATGAAGTTCCACCAGGAATGAGTTTTCATGCAAAAACTGTCTATTTCAACTAAATTGATCCATCCAAAACGAACTTTGTACTTTGCTATGAAGTTCCACCAGGAATGAGTTTTCATGCAAAAACTGTCTATTTCAACTAAATTGATCCATCCAAAACGAACTTTGTTCTTTGCTATGAAGTTCCACCAGGAATGAGTTTTCATGCAAAAACTGTCTATTTCAACTAAATTGATCCATCCAAAACGAACTTTGTACTTTGCTATGAAGTTCCACCAGGAATGAGTTTTCATGCAAAAACTGTCTATTTCAACTAAATTGATCCATCCAAAACGAACTTTGTTCTTTGCTATGAAGTTCCACCAGGAATGAGTTTTCATGCAAAAACTGTCTATTTCAACTAAATTGATCCATCCAAAACGAACTTTGTACTTTGCTATGAAGTTCCACCAGGAATGAGTTTTCATGCAAAAACTGTCTATTTCAACTAAATTGATCCATCCAAAACGAACTTTGTTCTTTGCTATGAAGTTCCACCAGGAATGAGTTTTCATGCAAAAACTGTCTATTTCAACTAAATTGATCCATCCAAAACGAACTTTGTACTTTGCTATGAAGTTCCACCAGGAATGAGTTTTCATGCAAAAACTGTCTATTTCAACTAAATTGATCCATCCAAAACGAACTTTGTTCTTTGCTATGAAGTTCCACCAGGAATGAGTTTTCATGCAAAAACTGTCTATTTCAACTAAATTGATCCATCCAAAACGAACTTTGTACTTTGCTATGAAGTTCCACCAGGAATGAGTTTTCATGCAAAAACTGTCTATTTCAACTAAATTGATCCATCCAAAACGAACTTTGTACTTTGCTATGAAGTTCCACCAGGAATGAGTTTTCATGCAAAAACTGTCTATTTCAACTAAATTGATCCATCCAAAACGAACTTTGTTCTTTGCTATGAAGTTCCACCAGGAATGAGTTTTCATGCAAAAACTGTCTATTTCAACTAAATTGATCCATCCAAAACGAACTTTGTACTTTGCTATGAAGTTCCACCAGGAATGAGTTTTCATGCAAAAACTGTCTATTTCAACTAAATTGATCCATCCAAAACGAACTTTGTACTTTGCTATGAAGTTCCACCAGGAATGAGTTTTCATGCAAAAACTGTCTATTTCAACTAAATTCGTCCATCCGATACGAACTTTGTACTTTGCTATGAAGTTCCTCCAGGAATGAGTTTTCATGCAAAAACTGTCTGTTTCAACTAAATTGATCCATCCAAAACGAACTTTGTACTTTGCTATGAAGTTCCACCAGGAATGAGTTTTCATGCAAAAACTGTCTATTTCAACTAAATTGATCCATCCAAAACGAACTTTGTTCTTTGCTATGAAGTTCCACCAGGAATGAGTTTTCATGCAAAAACTGTCTATTTCAACTAAATTGATCCATCCAAAACGAACTTTGTACTTTGCTATGAAGTTCCACCAGGAATGAGTTTTCATGCAAAAACTGTCTATTTCAACTAAATTGATCCATCCAAAACGAACTTTGTTCTTTGCTATGAAGTTCCACCAGGAATGAGTTTTCATGCAAAAACTGTCTATTTCAACTAAATTGATCCATCCAAAACGAACTTTGTACTTTGCTATGAAGTTCCACCAGGAATGAGTTTTCATGCAAAAACTGTCTATTTCAACTAAATTGATCCATCCAAAACGAACTTTGTTCTTTGCTATGAAGTTCCACCAGGAATGAGTTTTCATGCAAAAACTGTCTATTTCAACTAAATTGATCCATCCAAAACGAACTTTGTACTTTGCTATGAAGTTCCACCAGGAATGAGTTTTCATGCAAAAACTGTCTATTTCAACTAAATTGATCCATCCAAAACGAACTTTGTTCTTTGCTATGAAGTTCCACCAGGAATGAGTTTTCATGCAAAAACTGTCTATTTCAACTAAATTGATCCATCCAAAACGAACTTTGTACTTTGCTATGAAGTTCCACCAGGAATGAGTTTTCATGCAAAAACTGTCTATTTCAACTAAATTGATCCATCCAAAACGAACTTTGTACTTTGCTATGAAGTTCCACCAGGAATGAGTTTTCATGCAAAAACTGTCTATTTCAACTAAATTGATCCATCCAAAACGAACTTTGTACTTTGCTATGAAGTTCCACCAGGAATGAGTTTTCATGCAAAAACTGTCTATTTCAACTAAATTGATCCATCCAAAACGAACTTTGTTCTTTGCTATGAAGTTCCACCAGGAATGAGTTTTCATGCAAAAACTGTCTATTTCAACTAAATTGATCCATCCAAAACGAACTTTGTACTTTGCTATGAAGTTCCACCAGGAATGAGTTTTCATGCAAAAACTGTCTATTTCAACTAAATTGATCCATCCAAAACGAACTTTGTTCTTTGCTATGAAGTTCCACCAGGAATGAGTTTTCATGCAAAAACTGTCTATTTCAACTAAATTGATCCATCCAAAACGAACTTTGTACTTTGCTATGAAGTTCCACCAGGAATGAGTTTTCATGCAAAAACTGTCTATTTCAACTAAATTGATCCATCCAAAACGAACTTTGTACTTTGCTATGAAGTTCCACCAGGAATGAGTTTTCATGCAAAAACTGTCTATTTCAACTAAATTGATCCATCCAAAACGAACTTTGTTCTTTGCTATGAAGTTCCACCAGGAATGAGTTTTCATGCAAAAACTGTCTATTTCAACTAAATTGATCCATCCAAAACGAACTTTGTACTTTGCTATGAAGTTCCACCAGGAATGAGTTTTCATGCAAAAACTGTCTATTTCAACTAAATTGATCCATCCAAAACGAACTTTGTACTTTGCTATGAAGTTCCACCAGGAATGAGTTTTCATGCAAAAACTGTCTATTTCAACTAACTTTGTCCATCCAAAACGAACTTTGTTCTTTGCTATGAAGTTCCACCAGGAATGAGTTTTCATGCAAAAACTGTCTATTTCAACTAAATTGATCCATCCAAAACGAACTTTGTTCTTTGCTATGAAGTTCCACCAGGAATGAGTTTTCATGCAAAAACTGTCTATTTCAACTAAATTGATCCATCCAAAACGAACTTTGTACTTTGCTATGAAGTTCCACCAGGAATGAGTTTTCATGCAAAAACTGTCTATTTCAACTAAATTGATCCATCCAAAACGAACTTTGTTCTTTGCTATGAAGTTCCACCAGGAATGAGTTTTCATGCAAAAACTGTCTATTTCAACTAAATTGATCCATCCAAAACGAACTTTGTACTTTGCTATGAAGTTCCACCAGGAATGAGTTTTCATGCAAAAACTGTCTATTTCAACTAAATTGATCCATCCAAAACGAACTTTGTTCTTTGCTATGAAGTTCCACCAGGAATGAGTTTTCATGCAAAAACTGTCTATTTCAACTAAATTGATCCATCCAAAACGAACTTTGTACTTTGCTATGAAGTTCCACCAGGAATGAGTTTTCATGCAAAAACTGTCTATTTCAACTAAATTGATCCATCCAAAACGAACTTTGTACTTTGCTATGAAGTTCCACCAGGAATGAGTTTTCATGCAAAAACTGTCTATTTCAACTAAATTGATCCATCCAAAACGAACTTTGTTCTTTGCTATGAAGTTCCACCAGGAATGAGTTTTCATGCAAAAACTGTCTATTTCAACTAAATTGATCCATCCAAAACGAACTTTGTTCTTTGCTATGAAGTTCCACCAGGAATGAGTTTTCATGCAAAAACTGTCTATTTCAACTAAATTGATCCATCCAAAACGAACTTTGTACTTTGCTATGAAGTTCCACCAGGAATGAGTTTTCATGCAAAAACTGTCTATTTCAACTAAATTGATCCATCCAAAACGAACTTTGTACTTTGCTATGAAGTTCCACCAGGAATGAGTTTTCATGCAAAAACTGTCTATTTCAACTAAATTGATCCATCCAAAACGAACTTTGTACTTTGCTATGAAGTTCCACCAGGAATGAGTTTTCATGCAAAAACTGTCTATTTCAACTAAATTGATCCATCCAAAACGAACTTTGTTCTTTGCTATGAAGTTCCACCAGGAATGAGTTTTCATGCAAAAACTGTCTATTTCAACTAAATTGATCCATCCAAAACGAACTTTGTACTTTGCTATGAAGTTCCACCAGGAATGAGTTTTCATGCAAAAACTGTCTATTTCAACTAAATTGATCCATCCAAAACGAACTTTGTTCTTTGCTATGAAGTTCCACCAGGAATGAGTTTTCATGCAAAAACTGTCTATTTCAACTAACTTTGTCCATCCAAAACGAACTTTGTTCTTTGCTATGAAGTTCCACCAGGAATGAGTTTTCATGCAAAAACTGTCTATTTCAACTAAATTGATCCATCCAAAACGAACTTTGTTCTTTGCTATGAAGTTCCACCAGGAATGAGTTTTCATGCAAAAACTGTCTATTTCAACTAAATTGATCCATCCAAAACGAACTTTGTACTTTGCTATGAAGTTCCACCAGGAATGAGTTTTCATGCAAAAACTGTCGATTTCAACTGAATTGATCCATCCAAAACGAACTTTGTACTTTGCTATGAAGTTCCACCAGTAATGAGTTTTCATGCAAAAACTGTCTATTTCAACTTAATTTGTCCATCCAAAACGAACTTTGTACTTTGCTATGAAGTTCCACCAGGAATGAGTTTTCATGCAATAACTGTCTATTTCAACTAACTTTGTCCATCCAAAACGAACTTTGTACTTTGCTATGAAGTTCCACCAGGAATGAGTTTTCATGCAAAAACTGTCTATTTCAACTAACTTTGTCCATCCAAAACGAACTTTGTACTTTGCTATGAAGTTCCACCAGGAATGAGTTTTCATGCAAAAACTGTCTATTTCAACTAACTTTGTCCATCCAAAACGAACTTTGTACTTTGCTATGAAGTTCTACCTGGAATGAGTTTTCATGCAAGAACTGTCTATTTCAACTAAATTGATCCATCCAAAACGAACTTTGTTCTTTGCTATGAAGTTCCACCAGGAATGAGTTTTCATGCAAAAACTGTCTATTTCAACTAACTTTGTCCATCCAAAACGAACTTTGTACTTTGCTATGAAGTTCCACCAGGAATGAGTTTTCATGCAAGAACTGTCTATTTCAACTAAATTGATCCATCCGAAACGAACTTTGTACTTTGCTATGAAGTTCCACCAGGAATGAGTTTTCATGCAAAAACTGTCTATTTCAACTAACTTTGTCCATCCAAAACGAACTTTGTACTTTGCTATGAAGTTCCACCAGGAAAGAGTTTTCATGCAAAAACTGTCTATTTCAACTAAATTGATCCATCCGATACGAACTTTGTACTTTGCTATGAAGTTCTACCAGGAATGAGTTTTCATGCAAAAACTGTCTATTTCAACTAAATTGATCCATCCAAAACAAACTTTGTACTTTGCTATGAAGTTCCACCAGGAATGAGTTTTCATGCAAAAACTGTCTATTTCAACTAAATTGATCCATCCAAAACGAACTTTGTACTTTGCTATGAAATTCTACCAGAAATGAGTTTTCATGCAAAAACTGTCTATTTCAACTAAATTGATCCATCCGATACGAACTTTGTACTTTGCTATGAAGTTCTACCAGGAATGAGTTTTCATGCAAAAACTGTCTATTTCAACTAAATTGATCCATCCAAAACGAACTTTGTACTTTGCTATGAAGTTCCACCAGGAATGAGTTTTCATGCAAAAACTGTCTATTTCAACTAACTTTGTCCATCCAAAACGAACTTTGTACTTTGCTATGAAGTTCCACCAGGAATGAGTTTTCATGCAAAAACTGTCTATTTCAACTAACTTTGTCCATCCAAAACGAACTTTGTACTTTGCTATGAAGTTCCACCAGGAATGAGTTTTCATGCAAAAACTGTCTATTTCAACTAACTTTGTCCATCCAAAACGAACTTTGTACTTTGCTATGAAGTTCCACCAGGAATGAGTTTTCATGCAAAAACTGTCTATTTCAACTAAATTGATCCATCCAAAACGAACTTTGTACTTTGCTATGAAGTTCCACCAGGAATGAGTTTTCATGCAAAAACTGTCTATTTCAACTAACTTTGTCCATCCAAAACGAACTTTGTACTTTGCTATGAAGTTCCACCAGGAATGAGTTTTCATGCAAAAACTGTCTATTTCAACTAACTTTGTCCATCCAAAACGAACTTTGTACTTTGCTATGAAGTTCCACCAGGAATGAGTTTTCATGCAAAAACTGTCTATTTCAACTAACTTTGTCCATCCAAAACGAACTTTGTACTTTGCTATGAAATTCTACCAGAAATGAGTTTTCATGCAAAAACTGTCTATTTCAACTAAATTGATCCATCCGATACGAACTTTGTACTTTGCTATGAAGTTCTACCAGGAATGAGTTTTCATGCAAAAACTGTCTATTTCAACTAAATTGATCCATCCAAAACGAACTTTGTACTTTGCTATGAAGTTCCACCAGGAATGAGTTTTCATGCAAAAACTGTCTATTTCAACTAACTTTGTCCATCCAAAACGAACTTTGTACTTTGCTATGAAGTTCCACCAGGAATGAGTTTTCATGCAAAAACTGTCTATTTCAACTAACTTTGTCCATCCAAAACGAACTTTGTACTTTGCTATGAAGTTCCACCAGGAATGAGTTTTCATGCAAAAACTGTCTATTTCAACTAACTTTGTCCATCCAAAACGAACTTTGTACTTTGCTATGAAGTTCCACCAGGAATGAGTTTTCATGCAAAAACTGTCTATTTCAACTAACTTTGTCCATCCAAAACGAACTTTGTACTTTGCTATGAAGTTCCACCAGGAATGAGTTTTCATGCAAAAACTGTCTATTTCAACTAACTTTGTCCATCCAAAACGAACTTTGTACTTTGCTATGAAGTTCCACCAGGAATGAGTTTTCATGCAAAAACTGTCTATTTCAACTAACTTTGTCCATCCAAAACGAACTTTGTACTTTGCTATGAAATTCTACCAGAAATGAGTTTTCATGCAAAAACTGTCTATTTCAACTAAATTGATCCATCCGATACGAACTTTGTACTTTGCTATGAAGTTCTACCAGGAATGAGTTTTCATGCAAAAACTGTCTATTTCAACTAAATTGATCCATCCAAAACGAACTTTGTACTTTGCTATGAAGTTCCACCAGGAATGAGTTTTCATGCAAAAACTGTCTATTTCAACTAACTTTGTCCATCCAAAACGAACTTTGTACTTTGCTATGAAGTTCCACCAGGAATGAGTTTTCATGCAAAAACTGTCTATTTCAACTAACTTTGTCCATCCAAAACGAACTTTGTACTTTGCTATGAAGTTCCACCAGGAATGAGTTTTCATGCAAAAACTGTCTATTTCAACTAACTTTGTCCATCCAAAACGAACTTTGTACTTTGCTATGAAGTTCCACCAGGAATGAGTTTTCATGCAAAAACTGTCTATTTCAACTAACTTTGTCCATCCAAAACGAACTTTGTACTTTGCTATGAAGTTCCACCAGGAATGAGTTTTCATGCAAAAACTGTCTATTTCAACTAAATTGATCCATCCAAAACGAACTTTGTACTTTGCTATGAAGTTCTACCAGGAATGAGTTTTCATGCAAAAACTGTCTATTTCAACTAAATTGATCCATCCGATACGAACTTTGTACTTTGCTATGAAGTTCTACCAGGAATGAGTTTTCATGCAAAAACTGTCTATTTCAACTAAATTGATCCATCCGATACGAACTTTGTACTTTGCTATGAAGTTCTACCAGGAATGAGTTTTCATGCAAAAACTGTCTATTTCAACTAAATTGATCCATCCGATACGAACTTTGTACTTTGCTATGAAGTTCTACCAGGAATGAGTTTTCATGCAAAAACTGTCTATTTCAACTAAATTGATCCATCCGATACGAACTTTGTACTTTGCTATGAAGTTCTACCAGGAATGAGTTTTCATGCAAAAACTGTCTATTTCAACTAAATTGATCCATCCAAAACGAACTTTGTACTTTGCTATGAAGTTCTACCAGGAATGAGTTTTCATGCAAAAACTGTCTATTTCAACTAAATTGATCCATCCAAAACGAACTTTGTACTTTGCTATGAAGTTCTACCAGGAATGAGTTTTCATGCAAAAACTGTCTATTTCAACTAAATTGATCCATCCAAAACGAACTTTGTACTTTGCTATGAAGTTCCACCAGGAATGAGTTTTCATGCAAAAACTGTCTATTTCAACTTAATTGATCCATCCAAAACGAACTTTGTACTTTGCTATGAAGTTCTACCAGGAATGAGTTTTCATGCAAAAACTGTCTATTTCAACTAAATTGATCCATCCAAAACGAACTTTGTACTTTGCTATGAAGTTCCACCAGGAATGAGTTTTCATGCAAAAACTGTCTATTTGAACTAAATTGATCCATCCAAAACGAACTTTGTACTTTGCTATGAAGTTCCACCAGGAATGAGTTTTCATGCAAAAACTGTCTATTTCAACTAAATTGATCCATCCAAAACGAACTTTGTACTTTGCTATGAAGTTCTACCAGGAATGAGTTTTCATGCAAAAACTGTCTATTTCAACTAAATTGATCCATCCGATACGAACTTTGTACTTTGCTATGAAGTTCTACCAGGAATGAGTTTTCATGCAAAAACTGTCTATTTCAACTAAATTGATCCATCCGATACGAACTTTGTACTTTGCTATGAAGTTCTACCAGGAATGAGTTTTCATGCAAAAACTGTCTATTTCAACTAAATTGATCCATCCGATACGAACTTTGTACTTTGCTATGAAGTTCTACCAGGAATGAGTTTTCATGCAAAAACTGTCTATTTCAACTAAATTGATCCATCCGATACGAACTTTGTACTTTGCTATGAAGTTCTACCAGGAATGAGTTTTCATGCAAAAACTGTCTATTTCAACTAAATTGATCCATTCAAAACGAACTTTGTACTTTGCTATGAAGTTCTACCAGGAATGAGTTTTCATGCAAAAACTGTCTTTTTCAACTAAATTGATCCATCCAAAACGAACTTTGTACTTTGCTATGAAGTTCTACCAGGAATGAGTTTTCATGCAAAAACTGTCTATTTCAACTAAATTGATCCATCCAAAACGAACTTTGTACTTTGCTATGAAGTTCTACCAGGAATGAGTTTTCATGCAAAAACTGTCTATTTCAACTAAATTGATCCATCCAAAACGAACTTTGTACTTTGCTATGAAGTTCCACCAGGAATGAGTTTTCATGCAAAAATTATCTATTTCAACTAACTTTGTCCATCCAAAACGAACTTTGTACTTTGCTATGAAGTTCCACCAGGAATGAGTTTTCATGCAAAAACTGTCTATTTCAACTAACTTTGTCCATCCAAAACGAACTTTGTACTTTGCTATGAAGTTCCACCAGGAATGAGTTTTCATGCAAAAACTGTCTATTTCAACTAACTTTGTCCATCCAAAACGAACTTTGTACTTTGCTATGAAGTTCCACCAGGAATGAGTTTTCATGCAAAAACTGTCTATTTCAACTAACTTTGTCCATCCAAAACGAACTTTGTACTTTGCTATGAAGTTCCACCAGGAATGAGTTTTCATGCAAAAACTGTCTATTTCAACTAACTTTGTCCATCCAAAACGAACTTTGTACTTTGCTATGAAGTTCCACCAGGAATGAGTTTTCATGCAAAAACTGTCTTTTTCAACTAACTTTGTCCATCCAAAACGAACTTTGTACTTTGCTATGAAGTTCCACCAGGAATGAGTTTTCATGCAAAAACTGTCTATTTCAACTAAATTGATCCATCCAAAACGAACTTTGTACTTTGCTATGAAGTTCCACCAGGAATGAGTTTTCATGCAAAAACTGTCTATTTCAACTAAATTGATCCATCCAAAACGAACTTTGTACTTTGCTATGAAGTTCCACCAGGAATGAGTTTTCATGCAAAAACTGTCTATTTCAACTAACTTTGTCCATCCAAAACGAACTTTGTACTTTGCTATGAAGTTCCACCAGGAATGAGTTTTCATGCAAAAACTGTCTATTTCAACTAACTTTGTCCATCCAAAACGAACTTTGTACTTTGCTATGAAGTTCCACCAGGAATGAGTTTTCATGCAAAAACTGTCTATTTCAACTAACTTTGTCCATCCAAAACGAACTTTGTACTTTACTATGAAGTTCCACCAGGAATGAGTTTTCATACAAAAACTGTCTATTTCAACTTAATTCGTCCATCCAAAACGAACTTTGTGCTTTGCTATGAAGTTCCACCAGGAATGAGTTTTTATGCAAAAACTGTCTATTTCAACTAACTTTGTCCATCCAAAACGAACTTTGTACTTTGCTATGAAGTTCCACCAGGAATGAGTTTTTATGCAAAAACTGTCTATTTCAACTAACTTTGTCCATCCAAAACGAACTTTGTACTTTGCTATGAAGTTCCACCAGGAATGAGTTTTCATGCAAAAACTGTCTATTTCAACTAACTTTGTCCATCCAAAACGAACTTTGTACTTTGCTATGAAGTTCCACCAGGAATGAGTTTTCATACAAAAACTGTCTATTTCAACTTAATTCGTCCATCCAAAACGAACTTTGTACTTTGCTATGAAGTTCCACCAGGAATGAGTTTTCATGCAAAAACTGTCTATTTCAACTAACTTTGTCCATCCAAAACGAACTTTGTACTTTGCTATGAAGTTCCACCAGGAATGAGTTTTCATGCAAAAACTGTCTATTTCAACTAAATTGATCCATCCAAAACGAACTTTGTACTTTGCTATGAAGTTCCACCAGGAATGAGTTTTCATGCAAAAACTGTCTATTTCAACTTAATTCGTCCATCCGATTCGAACTTTGTACTTTGCTATGAAGTTCCACCAGGAATGAGTTTTCATACAAAAACTGTCTATTTCAACTAACTTTGTCCATCCAAAACGAACTTTGTACTTTGCTATGAAGTTCCACCAGGAATGAGTTTTCATGCAAAAACTGTCTATTTCAACTAACTTTGTCCATCCAAAACGAACTTTGTACTTTGCTATGAAGTTCCACCAGGAATGAGTTTTCATGCAAAAACTGTCTATTTCAACTAACTTTGTCCATCCAAAACGAACTTTGTACTTTGCTATGAAGTTCCACCAGGAATGAGTTTTCATGCAAAAACTGTCTATTTCAACTTAATTCGTCCATCCGATTCGAACTTTGTACTTTGCTATGAAGTTCCACCAGGAATGAGTTTTCATGCAAAAACTGTCTATTTCAACTAAATTGATCCATCCAAAACGAACTTTGTTCTTTGCTATGAAGTTCCACCAGGAATGAGTTTACATGCAAAAACTGTCTATTTCAACTTAATTCGTCCATCCGATTCGAACTTTGTACTTTGCTATGAAGTTCCACCAGGAATGAGTTTTCATGCAAAAACTGTCTATTTCAACTAACTTTGTCCATCCAAAACGAACTTTGTACTTTGCTATGAAGTTCCACCAGGAATGAGTTTTCATGCAAAAACTGTCTATTTCAACTAAATTGATCCATCCAAAACGAACTTTGTACTTTGCTATGAAGTTCCACCAGGAATGAGTTTTCATGCAAAAACTGTCTATTTCAACTAACTTTGTCCATCCAAAACGAACTTTGTACTTTGCTATGAAGTTCCACCAGGAATGAGTTTTCATGCAAAAACTGTCTATTTCAACTAACTTTGTCCATCCAAAACGAACTTTGTACTTTGCTATGAAGTTCCACCAGGAATGAGTTTTCATGCAAAAACTGTCTATTTCAACTAAATTGATCCATCCAAAACGAACTTTGTACTTTGCTATGAAGTTCCACCAGGAATGAGTTTTCATGCAAAAACTGTCTATTTCAACTAACTTTGTCCATCCAAAACGAACTTTGTACTTTGCTATGAAGTTCCACCAGGAATGAGTTTTCATGCAAAAACTGTCTATTTCAACTAACTTTGTCCATCCAAAACGAACTTTGTACTTTGCTATGAAGTTCCACCAGGAATGAGTTTTCATGCAAAAACTGTCTATTTCAACTAACTTTGTCCATCCAAAACGAACTTTGTACTTTGCTATGAAGTTCCACCAGGAATGAGTTTTCATGCAAAAACTGTCTATTTCAACTAACTTTGTCCATCCAAAACGAACTTTGTACTTTGCTATGAAGTTCCACCAGGAATGAGTTTTCATGCAAAAACTGTCTATTTCAACTAAATTGATCCATCCAACACGAACTTTGTACTTTGCTATGAAGTTCCACCAGGAATGAGTTTTCATGCAAAAACTGTCTATTTCAACTTAATTCGTCCATCCGATTCGAACTTTGTACTTTGCTATGAAGTTCCACCAGGAATGAGTTTTCATACAAAAACTGTCTATTTCAACTAACTTTGTCCATCCAAAACGAACTTTGTACTTTGCTATGAAGTTCCACCAGAAGTGTGTTTTCATACAAAAACTGTTAATTACAACTAAATTGATCCATCCAAAACGAACTTTGTACTTTGCTATGAAGTTCCACCAGGAATGAGTTTTTATGCAAAAACTGTCTATTTCAACTTAATTCGTCCATCCGATTCGAACTTTGTACTTTGCTATGAAGTTTCACCAGGAATGAGTTTTCAAGCAAAAACTGTCTATTTCAACTAACTTTGTCCATCCAAAACGAACTTTGTACTTTGCTATGAAGTTCCACCAGGAATGAGTTTTCATGCAAAAACTGTCTATTTCAACTAAATTGATCCATCCAAAACGAACTTTGTACTTTGCTATGAAGTTCCACCAGGAATGAGTTTTCATACAAAAACTGTCTATTTCAACTAACTTTGTCCATCCAAAACGAACTTTGTACTTTGCTATGAAGTTCCACCAGAAGTGTGTTTTCATACAAAAACTGTTTATTACAACTAAATTGATCCATCCAAAACGAACTTTGTACTTTGCTATGAAGTTCCACCAGGAATGAGTTTTCATGCAAAAACTGTCTATTTCAACTAACTTTGTCCATCCAAAACGAACTTTGTACTTTGCTATGAAGTTCCACCAGGAATGAGTTTTCATGCAAAAACTGTCTATTTCAACTAAATTGATCCATCCAGAACGAACTTTGTACTTTGCTATGAAGTTCCACCAGGAATGAGTTTTCATGCAAAAACTGTCTATTTCAACTAACTTTGTCCATCCAAAACGAACTTTGTACTTTGCTATGAAGTTCCACCAGGAATGAGTTGTCATGCAAAAACTGTCTATTTCAACTAACTTTGTCCATCCAAAACGAACTTTGTACTTTGCTATGAAGTTCCACCAGGAATGAGTTTTCATGCAAAAACTGTCTATTTCAACTAAATTGATCCATCCAAAACGAACTTTGTACTTTGCTATGAAGTTCCACCAGGAATGAGTTTTCATGCAAAAACTGTCTATTTCAACTAACTTTGTCCATCCAAAACGAACTTTGCACTTTGCTATGGAGTTCCACCAGGAATGAGTTTTCATGCAAAAACTGTCTATTTCAACTAACTTTGTACATCCAAAACGAACTTTGTACTTTGCTATGAAGTTCCACCAGGAATGAGTTTTCATGCAAAAACTGTCTATTTCAACTTAATTCGTCCATCCGATTCGAACTTTGTACTTTGCTATGAAGTTCCACCAGGAATGAGTTTTCATACAAAAACTGTCTATTTCAACTAAATTGATCCATCCAAAACGAACTTTGTACTTTGTTATGAAGTTCCACCAGGAATGAGTTTTCATGCAAAAACTGTCTATTTCAACTAAATTGATCCATCCAAAACGAACTTTGTACTTTGCTATGAAGTTCCACCAGGAATGAGTTTTCATGCAAAAACTGTCTATTTCAACTAACTTTGTCCATCCAAAACGAACTTTGTACTTTGCTATGAAGTTCCACCAGGAATGAGTTTTTATGCAAAAACTGTCTATTTCAACTAACTTTGTCCATCCAAAACGAACTTTGTACTTTGCTATGAAGTTCCACCAGGAATGAGTTTTCATGCAAAAACTGTCTATTTCAACTAACTTTGTCCATCCAAAACGAACTTTGTACTTTGCTATGAAGTTCCACCAGGAATGAGTTTTCATACAAAAACTGTCTATTTCAACTTAATTCGTCCATCCAAAACGAACTTTGTACTTTGCTATGAAGTTCCACCAGGAATGGGTTTTCATGCAAAAACTGTCTATTTCAACTTAATTCGTCCATCCAAAACGAACTTTGTACTTTGCTATGAAGTTCCACCAGGAATGAGTTTTCATGCAAAAACTGTCTATTTCAACTAAATTGATCCATCCAAAACGAACTTTGTACTTTGCTATGAAGTTCTACCAGGAATGAGTTTTTATGCAAAAACTGTCTATTTCAACTAACTTTGTCCATCCAAAACGAACTTTGTACTTTGCTATGAAGTTCCACCAGGAATGAGTTTACATGCAAAAACTGTCTATTTCAACTAAATTGATCCATCCAAAACGAACTTTGTACTTTGCTATGAAGTTCCACCAGGAATGAGTTTTCATGCAAGAACTGTCTATTTCAACTAAATTGGTGCATCCGATACGAACTTTGTACTTTGCTATGAAGTTCCACCAGGAATGAGTTTTCATGCAAGAACTGTCTATTTCAACTAAATTGGTGCATCCGATACGAACTTTGTTCTTTGCTATGAAGTTCCACCAGGAATGAGTTTTCATGCAAGAACTGTCTATTTCAACTTAATTGGTGCATCCGATACGAACTTTGTTCTTTGCTATGAAGTTCCACCAGGAATGAGTTTTCATGCAAAAAATGTCTATTTCAACTAAATTGATCCATCCAAAACGAACTTTGTACTTTGCTATGAAGTTCTACCAGGAATGAGTTTTCATGCAAAAACTGTCTATTTCAACTAACTTTGTCCATCCAAAACGAACTTTGTACTTTGCTATGAAGTTCCACCAGGAATGAGTTTTCATGCAAAAACTGTCTATTTCAACTAATTTTGTCCATCCAAAACGAACTTTGTACTTTGCTATGAAGTTCCACCAGGAATGAGTTTTTATGCAAAAACTGTCTATTTCAACTAAATTGATCCATCCAAAACGAACTTTGTACTTTGCTATGAAGTTCCACCAGGAATGAGTTTTCATGCAAAAACTGTCTATTTCAACTAACTTTGTCCATCCAAAACGAACTTTGTTCTTTGCTATGAAGTTCCACCAGGAATGAGTTTTCATGCAAAAACTGTCTATTTCAACTAAATTCGTCCATCCGATACGAACTTTGTACTTTGCTATGAAGTTCCACCAGGAATGAGTTTTCATGCAAAAACTGTCTATTTCAACTAAATTGATCCATCCAAAACGAACTTTGTACTTTGCTATGAAGTTCCACCAGGAATGAGTTTTCATGCAAAAACTGTCTATTTCAACTAAATTCGTCCATCCGATACGAACTTTGTACTTTGCTATGAAGTTCCACCAGGAATGAGTTTTCATGCAAAAACTGTCTATTTCAACTAACTTTGTCCATCTAAAACGAACTTTGTACTTTGCTATGAAGTTCCACCAGGAATGAGTTTTCATGCAAAAACTGTCTATTTCAACTAAATTGATCCATCCAAAACGAACTTTGTACTTTGCTATGAAGTTCCACCAGGAATGAGTTTTTATGCAAAAACTGTCTATTTCAACTAAATTGATCCATCCAAAACGAACTTTGTACTTTGCTATGAAGTTCCACCAGGAATGAGTTTTTATGCAAAAACTGTCTATTTCAACTAACTTTGTCCATCCAAAACGAACTTTGTACTTTGCTATGAAGTTCCACCAGGAATGAGTTTTCATGCAAAAACTGTCTATTTCAACTAAATTGATCCATCCAAAACGAACTTTGTACTTTGCTATGAAGTTCCACCAGGAATGAGTTTTTATGCAAAAACTGTCTATTTCAACTAAATTGATCCATCCAAAACGAACTTTGTACTTTGCTATGAAGTTCCACCAGGAATGAGTTTACATGCAAAAACTGTCTATTTCAACTAACTTTGTCCATCCAAAACGAACTTTGTACTTTGCTATGAAGTTCCACCAGGAATGAGTTTTCATGCAAAAACTGTCTATTTCAACTAAATTGGTGCATCCGTTATGAACTTTGTACTTTGCTATGGAATTCTACCAGGATTGAGTTTACATGCAAAAACTGTCTATTTCAACTAAATTGGTGCATCCGTTATGAACTTTGTACTTTGCTATGGAATTCTACCAGGATTGAGTTTACATGCAAAAACTGTCTATTTCAACGTAATTGGTGCATCCGATACGAACTTTGTACTTTGCTATGGAATTCTACCAGGATTGAGTTTACATGCAAAAACTGTCTATTTCAACTAAATTGATCCATCCAAAACGAACTTTGTACTTTGCTATGAAGTTCCACCAGGAATGAGTTTTTATGCAAAAACTGTCTATTTCAACTAAATTGATCCATCCAAAACGAACTTTGTACTTTGCTATGAAGTTCCACCAGGAATGAGTTTTTATGCAAAAACTGTCTATTTCAACTAAATTGATCCATCCAAAACGAACTTTGTACTTTGCTATGAAGTTCCACCAGGAATGAGTTTTTATGCAAAAACTGTCTATTTCAACTAAATTGATCCATCCAAAACGAACTTTGTACTTTGCTATGAAGTTCCACCAGGAATGAGTTTTTATGCAAAAACTGTCTATTTCAACTAACTTTGTCCATCCAAAACGAACTTTGTACTTTGCTATGAAGTTCCACCAGGAATGAGTTTTCATGCAAAAACTGTCTATTTCAACTAAATTGATCCATCCAAAACGAACTTTGTACTTTGCTATGAAGTTCCACCAGGAATGAGTTTTTATGCAAAAACTGTCTATTTCAACTAAATTGATCCATCCAAAACGAACTTTGTACTTTGCTATGAAGTTCCACCAGGAATGAGTTTTTATGCAAAAACTGTCTATTTCAACTAAATTGATCCATCCAAAACGAACTTTGTACTTTGCTATGAAGTTCCACCAGGAATGAGTTTTCATGCAAAAACTGTCTATTTCAACTAAATTGATCCATCCAAAACGAACTTTGTACTTTGCTATGAAGTTCCACCAGGAATGAGTTTTTATGCAAAAACTGTCTATTTCAACTAAATTGATCCATCCAAAACGAACTTTGTACTTTGCTATGAAGTTCCACCAGGAATGAGTTTTTATGCAAAAACTGTCTATTTCAACTAACTTTGTCCATCCAAAACGAACTTTGTACTTTGCTATGAAGTTCCACCAGGAATGAGTTTTCATGCAAAAACTGTCTATTTCAACTAAATTGATCCATCCAAAACGAACTTTGTACTTTGCTATGAAGTTCCACCAGGAATGAGTTTTTATGCAAAAACTGTCTATTTCAACTAAATTGATCCATCCAAAACGAACTTTGTACTTTGCTATGAAGTTCCACCAGGAATGAGTTTTTATGCAAAAACTGTCTATTTCAACTAAATTGATCCATCCAAAACGAACTTTGTACTTTGCTATGAAGTTCCACCAGGAATGAGTTTTCATGCAAAAACTGTCTATTTCAACTAAATTGATCCATCCAAAACGAACTTTGTACTTTGCTATGAAGTTCCACCAGGAATGAGTTTTTATGCAAAAACTGTCTATTTCAACTAACTTTGTCCATCCAAAACGAACTTTGTACTTTGCTATGAAGTTCCACCAGGAATGAGTTTTCATGCAAAAACTGTCTATTTCAACTAAATTGATCCATCCAAAACGAACTTTGTACTTTGCTATGAAGTTCCACCAGGAATGAGTTTTTATGCAAAAACTGTCTATTTCAACTAAATTGATCCATCCAAAACGAACTTTGTACTTTGCTATGAAGTTCCACCAGGAATGAGTTTTTATGCAAAAACTGTCTATTTCAACTAAATTGATCCATCCAAAACGAACTTTGTACTTTGCTATGAAGTTCCACCAGGAATGAGTTTTCATGCAAGAACTGTCTATTTCAACTAACTTTGTCCATCCAAAACGAACTTTGTACTTTGCTATGAAGTTCCACCAGGAATGAGTTTTCATGCAAAAACTGTCTATTTCAACTAAATTGATCCATCCAAAACGAACTTTGTACTTTGCTATGAAGTTCCACCAGGAATGAGTTTTTATGCAAAAACTGTCTATTTCAACTAAATTGATCCATCCAAAACGAACTTTGTACTTTGCTATGAAGTTCCACCAGGAATGAGTTTTTATGCAAAAACTGTCTATTTCAACTAACTTTGTCCATCCAAAACGAACTTTGTACTTTGCTATGAAGTTCCACCAGGAATGAGTTTTCATGCAAAAACTGTCTATTTCAACTAACTTTGTCCATCCAAAACGAACTTTGTACTTTGCTATGAAGTTCCACCAGGAATGAGTTTTCATGCAAAAACTGTCTATTTCAACTAAATTGGTGCATCCGATACGAACTTTGTTCTTTGCTATGAAGTTCCACCAGGAATGAGTTTTCATGCAAGAACTGTCTATTTCAACTAAATTGGTGCATCCGATACGAACTTTGTACTTTGCTATGAAGTTCCACCAGGAATGAGTTTTCATGCAAGAACTGTCTATTTCAACTAAATTGGTGCATCCGATACGAACTTTGTACTTTGCTATGAAGTTCCACCAGGAATGAGTTTTCATGCAAGAACTGTCTATTTCAACTTAATTGGTGCATCCGATACGAACTTTGTTCTTTGCTATGAAGTTCCACCAGGAATGAGTTTTCATGCAAAAACTGTCTATTTCAACTAAATTGGTGCATCCGTTATGAACTTTGTACTTTGCTATGGAATTCTACCAGGATTGAGTTTACATGCAAAAACTGTCTATTTCAACGTAATTGGTGCATCCGATACGAACTTTGTACTTTGCTATGGAATTCTACCAGGATTGAGTTTACATGCAAAAACTGTCTATTTCAACTAAATTGATCCATCCAAAACGAACTTTGTACTTTGCTATGAAGTTCCACCAGGAATGAGTTTTTATGCAAAAACTGTCTATTTCAACTAACTTTGTCCATCCAAAACGAACTTTGTACTTTGCTATGAAGTTCCACCAGGAATGAGTTTACATGCAAAAACTGTCTATTTCAACTAAATTGATCCATCCAAAACGAACTTTGTACTTTGCTATGAAGTTCTACCAGGAATGAGTTTTTATGCAAAAACTGTCTATTTCAACTAACTTTGTCCATCCAAAACGAACTTTGTACTTTGCTATGAAGTTCCACCAGGAATGAGTTTACATGCAAAAACTGTCTATTTCAACTAAATTGATCCATCCAAAACGAACTTTGTACTTTGCTATGAAGTTCCACCAGGAATGAGTTTTCATGCAAGAACTGTCTATTTCAACTAAATTGGTGCATCCGATACGAACTTTGTACTTTGCTATGAAGTTCCACCAGGAATGAGTTTTCATGCAAGAACTGTCTATTTCAACTAAATTGGTGCATCCGATACGAACTTTGTTCTTTGCTATGAAGTTCCACCAGGAATGAGTTTTCATGCAAGAACTGTCTATTTCAACTTAATTGGTGCATCCGATACGAACTTTGTTCTTTGCTATGAAGTTCCACCAGGAATGAGTTTTCATGCAAAAAATGTCTATTTCAACTAAATTGATCCATCCAAAACGAACTTTGTACTTTGCTATGAAGTTCTACCAGGAATGAGTTTTCATGCAAAAACTGTCTATTTCAACTAACTTTGTCCATCCAAAACGAACTTTGTACTTTGCTATGAAGTTCCACCAGGAATGAGTTTTCATGCAAAAACTGTCTATTTCAACTAATTTTGTCCATCCAAAACGAACTTTGTACTTTGCTATGAAGTTCCACCAGGAATGAGTTTTTATGCAAAAACTGTCTATTTCAACTAAATTGATCCATCCAAAACGAACTTTGTACTTTGCTATGAAGTTCCACCAGGAATGAGTTTTCATGCAAAAACTGTCTATTTCAACTAACTTTGTCCATCCAAAACGAACTTTGTACTTTGCTATGAAGTTCTACCAGGAATGAGTTTTTATGCAAAAACTGTCTATTTCAACTAACTTTGTCCATCCAAAACGAACTTTGTACTTTGCTATGAAGTTCCACCAGGAATGAGTTTACATGCAAAAACTGTCTATTTCAACTAAATTGATCCATCCAAAACGAACTTTGTACTTTGCTATGAAGTTCCACCAGGAATGAGTTTTCATGCAAGAACTGTCTATTTCAACTAAATTGGTGCATCCGATACGAACTTTGTACTTTGCTATGAAGTTCCACCAGGAATGAGTTTTCATGCAAGAACTGTCTATTTCAACTAAATTGATCCATCCAAAACGAACTTTGTACTTTGCTATGAAGTTCCACCAGGAATGAGTTTTTATGCAAAAACTGTCTATTTCAACTTAATTCGTCCATCCAAAACGAACTTTGTACTTTGCTATGAAGTTCCACCAGGAATGAGTTTTCATGCAAAAACTGTCTATTTCAACTAAATTGATCCATCCAAAACGAACTTTGTACTTTGCTATGAAGTTCTACCAGGAATGAGTTTTTATGCAAAAACTGTCTATTTCAACTAACTTTGTCCATCCAAAACGAACTTTGTACTTTGCTATGAAGTTCCACCAGGATTGAGTTTACATGCAAAAACTGTCTATTTCAACTAAATTGATCCATCCAAAACGAACTTTGTACTTTGCTATGAAGTTCCACCAGGAATGAGTTTTTATGCAAAAACTGTCTATTTCAACTTAATTCGTCCATCCAAAACGAACTTTGTACTTTGCTATGAAGTTCCACCAGGAATGAGTTTTCATGCAAAAACTGTCTATTTCAACTAAATTGATCCATCCAAAACGAACTTTGTACTTTGCTATGAAGTTCTACCAGGAATGAGTTTTTATGCAAAAACTGTCTATTTCAACTAACTTTGTCCATCCAAAACGAACTTTGTACTTTGCTATGAAGTTCCACCAGGAATGAGTTTACATGCAAAAACTGTCTATTTCAACTAAATTGATCCATCCAAAACGAACTTTGTACTTTGCTATGAAGTTCCACCAGGAATGAGTTTTCATGCAAGAACTGTCTATTTCAACTAAATTGGTGCATCCGATACGAACTTTGTACTTTGCTATGAAGTTCCACCAGGAATGAGTTTTCATGCAAGAACTGTCTATTTCAACTAAATTGGTGCATCCGATACGAACTTTGTTCTTTGCTATGAAGTTCCACCAGGAATGAGTTTTCATGCAAGAACTGTCTATTTCAACTTAATTGGTGCATCCGATACGAACTTTGTTCTTTGCTATGAAGTTCCACCAGGAATGAGTTTTCATGCAAAAAATGTCTATTTCAACTAAATTGATCCATCCAAAACGAACTTTGTACTTTGCTATGAAGTTCTACCAGGAATGAGTTTTCATGCAAAAACTGTCTATTTCAACTAACTTTGTCCATCCAAAACGAACTTTGTACTTTGCTATGAAGTTCCACCAGGAATGAGTTTTCATGCAAAAACTGTCTATTTCAACTAATTTTGTCCATCCAAAACGAACTTTGTACTTTGCTATGAAGTTCCACCAGGAATGAGTTTTTATGCAAAAACTGTCTATTTCAACTAAATTGATCCATCCAAAACGAACTTTGTACTTTGCTATGAAGTTCCACCAGGAATGAGTTTTCATGCAAAAACTGTCTATTTCAACTAACTTTGTCCATCCAAAACGAACTTTGTTCTTTGCTATGAAGTTCCACCAGGAATGAGTTTTCATGCAAAAACTGTCTATTTCAACTAAATTCGTCCATCCGATACGAACTTTGTACTTTGCTATGAAGTTCCACCAGGAATGAGTTTTCATGCAAAAACTGTCTATTTCAACTAAATTGATCCATCCAAAACGAACTTTGTACTTTGCTATGAAGTTCCACCAGGAATGAGTTTTCATGCAAAAACTGTCTATTTCAACTAAATTCGTCCATCCGATACGAACTTTGTACTTTGCTATGAAGTTCCACCAGGAATGAGTTTTCATGCAAAAACTGTCTATTTCAACTAACTTTGTCCATCTAAAACGAACTTTGTACTTTGCTATGAAGTTCCACCAGGAATGAGTTTTCATGCAAAAACTGTCTATTTCAACTAAATTGATCCATCCAAAACGAACTTTGTACTTTGCTATGAAGTTCCACCAGGAATGAGTTTTTATGCAAAAACTGTCTATTTCAACTAAATTGATCCATCCAAAACGAACTTTGTACTTTGCTATGAAGTTCCACCAGGAATGAGTTTTTATGCAAAAACTGTCTATTTCAACTAACTTTGTCCATCCAAAACGAACTTTGTACTTTGCTATGAAGTTCCACCAGGAATGAGTTTTCATGCAAAAACTGTCTATTTCAACTAAATTGATCCATCCAAAACGAACTTTGTACTTTGCTATGAAGTTCCACCAGGAATGAGTTTTTATGCAAAAACTGTCTATTTCAACTAAATTGATCCATCCAAAACGAACTTTGTACTTTGCTATGAAGTTCCACCAGGAATGAGTTTACATGCAAAAACTGTCTATTTCAACTAACTTTGTCCATCCAAAACGAACTTTGTACTTTGCTATGAAGTTCCACCAGGAATGAGTTTTCATGCAAAAACTGTCTATTTCAACTAAATTGGTGCATCCGTTATGAACTTTGTACTTTGCTATGGAATTCTACCAGGATTGAGTTTACATGCAAAAACTGTCTATTTCAACTAAATTGGTGCATCCGTTATGAACTTTGTACTTTGCTATGGAATTCTACCAGGATTGAGTTTACATGCAAAAACTGTCTATTTCAACGTAATTGGTGCATCCGATACGAACTTTGTACTTTGCTATGGAATTCTACCAGGATTGAGTTTACATGCAAAAACTGTCTATTTCAACTAAATTGATCCATCCAAAACGAACTTTGTACTTTGCTATGAAGTTCCACCAGGAATGAGTTTTTATGCAAAAACTGTCTATTTCAACTAAATTGATCCATCCAAAACGAACTTTGTACTTTGCTATGAAGTTCCACCAGGAATGAGTTTTTATGCAAAAACTGTCTATTTCAACTAAATTGATCCATCCAAAACGAACTTTGTACTTTGCTATGAAGTTCCACCAGGAATGAGTTTTTATGCAAAAACTGTCTATTTCAACTAAATTGATCCATCCAAAACGAACTTTGTACTTTGCTATGAAGTTCCACCAGGAATGAGTTTTTATGCAAAAACTGTCTATTTCAACTAACTTTGTCCATCCAAAACGAACTTTGTACTTTGCTATGAAGTTCCACCAGGAATGAGTTTTCATGCAAAAACTGTCTATTTCAACTAAATTGATCCATCCAAAACGAACTTTGTACTTTGCTATGAAGTTCCACCAGGAATGAGTTTTTATGCAAAAACTGTCTATTTCAACTAAATTGATCCATCCAAAACGAACTTTGTACTTTGCTATGAAGTTCCACCAGGAATGAGTTTTTATGCAAAAACTGTCTATTTCAACTAAATTGATCCATCCAAAACGAACTTTGTACTTTGCTATGAAGTTCCACCAGGAATGAGTTTTCATGCAAAAACTGTCTATTTCAACTAAATTGATCCATCCAAAACGAACTTTGTACTTTGCTATGAAGTTCCACCAGGAATGAGTTTTTATGCAAAAACTGTCTATTTCAACTAAATTGATCCATCCAAAACGAACTTTGTACTTTGCTATGAAGTTCCACCAGGAATGAGTTTTTATGCAAAAACTGTCTATTTCAACTAACTTTGTCCATCCAAAACGAACTTTGTACTTTGCTATGAAGTTCCACCAGGAATGAGTTTTCATGCAAAAACTGTCTATTTCAACTAAATTGATCCATCCAAAACGAACTTTGTACTTTGCTATGAAGTTCCACCAGGAATGAGTTTTTATGCAAAAACTGTCTATTTCAACTAAATTGATCCATCCAAAACGAACTTTGTACTTTGCTATGAAGTTCCACCAGGAATGAGTTTTTATGCAAAAACTGTCTATTTCAACTAAATTGATCCATCCAAAACGAACTTTGTACTTTGCTATGAAGTTCCACCAGGAATGAGTTTTCATGCAAAAACTGTCTATTTCAACTAAATTGATCCATCCAAAACGAACTTTGTACTTTGCTATGAAGTTCCACCAGGAATGAGTTTTTATGCAAAAACTGTCTATTTCAACTAACTTTGTCCATCCAAAACGAACTTTGTACTTTGCTATGAAGTTCCACCAGGAATGAGTTTTCATGCAAAAACTGTCTATTTCAACTAAATTGATCCATCCAAAACGAACTTTGTACTTTGCTATGAAGTTCCACCAGGAATGAGTTTTTATGCAAAAACTGTCTATTTCAACTAAATTGATCCATCCAAAACGAACTTTGTACTTTGCTATGAAGTTCCACCAGGAATGAGTTTTTATGCAAAAACTGTCTATTTCAACTAAATTGATCCATCCAAAACGAACTTTGTACTTTGCTATGAAGTTCCACCAGGAATGAGTTTTCATGCAAGAACTGTCTATTTCAACTAACTTTGTCCATCCAAAACGAACTTTGTACTTTGCTATGAAGTTCCACCAGGAATGAGTTTTCATGCAAAAACTGTCTATTTCAACTAAATTGATCCATCCAAAACGAACTTTGTACTTTGCTATGAAGTTCCACCAGGAATGAGTTTTTATGCAAAAACTGTCTATTTCAACTAAATTGATCCATCCAAAACGAACTTTGTACTTTGCTATGAAGTTCCACCAGGAATGAGTTTTTATGCAAAAACTGTCTATTTCAACTAACTTTGTCCATCCAAAACGAACTTTGTACTTTGCTATGAAGTTCCACCAGGAATGAGTTTTCATGCAAAAACTGTCTATTTCAACTAACTTTGTCCATCCAAAACGAACTTTGTACTTTGCTATGAAGTTCCACCAGGAATGAGTTTTCATGCAAAAACTGTCTATTTCAACTAAATTGGTGCATCCGATACGAACTTTGTTCTTTGCTATGAAGTTCCACCAGGAATGAGTTTACATGCAAAAACTGTCTATTTCAACTAAATTGATCCATCCAAAACGAACTTTGTACTTTGCTATGAAGTTCCACCAGGAATGAGTTTTCATGCAAGAACTGTCTATTTCAACTAAATTGGTGCATCCGATACGAACTTTGTACTTTGCTATGAAGTTCCACCAGGAATGAGTTTTCATGCAAGAACTGTCTATTTCAACTTAATTGGTGCATCCGATACGAACTTTGTTCTTTGCTATGAAGTTCCACCAGGAATGAGTTTTCATGCAAAAAATGTCTATTTCAACTAAATTGATCCATCCAAAACGAACTTTGTACTTTGCTATGAAGTTCTACCAGGAATGAGTTTTCATGCAAAAACTGTCTATTTCAACTAACTTTGTCCATCCAAAACGAACTTTGTACTTTGCTATGAAGTTCCACCAGGAATGAGTTTTCATGCAAAAACTGTCTATTTCAACTAACTTTGTCCATCCAAAACGAACTTTGTACTTTGCTATGAAGTTCCACCAGGAATGAGTTTTTATGCAAAAACTGTCTATTTCAACTAACTTTGTCCATCCAAAACGAATTTTGTACTTTGCTATGAAGTTCTACCAGGAATGAGTTTTCATGCAAGAACTGTCTATTTCAACTAAATTGATCCATCCAAAACGAACTTTGTACTTTGCTATGAAGTTCCACCAGGAATGAGTTTTTATGCAAAAACTGTCTATTTCAACTAACTTTGTCCATCCAAAACGAACTTTGTACTTTGCTATGAAGTTCCACCAGGAATGAGTTTTCATGCAAAAACTGTCTATTTCAACTAAATTGGTGCATCCGATACGAACTTTGTTCTTTGCTATGAAGTTCCACCAGGAATGAGTTTACATGCAAAAACTGTCTATTTCAACTAAATTGATCCATCCAAAACGAACTTTGTACTTTGCTATGAAGTTCCACCAGGAATGAGTTTTCATGCAAGAACTGTCTATTTCAACTAAATTGGTGCATCCGATACGAACTTTGTACTTTGCTATGAAGTTCCACCAGGAATGAGTTTTCATGCAAGAACTGTCTATTTCAACTAAATTGGTGCATCCGATACGAACTTTGTTCTTTGCTATGAAGTTCCACCAGGAATGAGTTTTCATGCAAGAACTGTCTATTTCAACTTAATTGGTGCATCCGATACGAACTTTGTTCTTTGCTATGAAGTTCCACCAGGAATGAGTTTTCATGCAAAAAATGTCTATTTCAACTAAATTGATCCATCCAAAACGAACTTTGTACTTTGCTATGAAGTTCTACCAGGAATGAGTTTTCATGCAAAAACTGTCTATTTCAACTAACTTTGTCCATCCAAAACGAACTTTGTACTTTGCTATGAAGTTCCACCAGGAATGAGTTTTCATGCAAAAACTGTCTATTTCAACTAATTTTGTCCATCCAAAACGAACTTTGTACTTTGCTATGAAGTTCCACCAGGAATGAGTTTTTATGCAAAAACTGTCTATTTCAACTAAATTGATCCATCCAAAACGAACTTTGTACTTTGCTATGAAGTTCCACCAGGAATGAGTTTTCATGCAAAAACTGTCTATTTCAACTAACTTTGTCCATCCAAAACGAACTTTGTTCTTTGCTATGAAGTTCCACCAGGAATGAGTTTTCATGCAAAAACTGTCTATTTCAACTAAATTCGTCCATCCGATACGAACTTTGTACTTTGCTATGAAGTTCCACCAGGAATGAGTTTTCATGCAAAAACTGTCTATTTCAACTAAATTGATCCATCCAAAACGAACTTTGTACTTTGCTATGAAGTTCCACCAGGAATGAGTTTTCATGCAAAAACTGTCTATTTCAACTAAATTCGTCCATCCGATACGAACTTTGTACTTTGCTATGAAGTTCCACCAGGAATGAGTTTTCATGCAAAAACTGTCTATTTCAACTAACTTTGTCCATCTAAAACGAACTTTGTACTTTGCTATGAAGTTCCACCAGGAATGAGTTTTTATGCAAAAACTGTCTATTTCAACTAACTTTGTCCATCCAAAACGAACTTTGTACTTTGCTATGAAGTTCCACCAGGAAAGAGTTTTCATGCAAAAACTGTCTATTTCAACTAAATTGATCCATCCAAAACGAACTTTGTACTTTGCTATGAAGTTCCACCAGGAATGAGTTTTTATGCAAAAACTGTCTATTTCAACTAACTTTGTCCATCCAAAACGAATTTTGTACTTTGCTATGAAGTTCCACCAGGAATGAGTTTTCATGCAAAAACTGTCTATTTCAACTAACTTTGTCCATCCAAAACGAACTTTGTACTTTGCTATGAAGTTCCACCAGGAATGAGTTTTTATGCAAAAACTGTCTATTTCAACTAACTTTGTCCATCCAAAACGAACTTTGCACTTTGCTATGAAGTTCCACCAGGAATGAGTTTTCATGCAAAAACTGTCTATTTCAACTAAATTGATCCATCCAAAACGAACTTTGTACTTTGCTATGAAGTTCCACCAGGAATGAGTTTTTATGCAAAAACTGTCTATTTCAACTAACTTTGTCCATCCAAAACGAACTTTGTACTTTGCTATGAAGTTCCACCAGGAATGAGTTTTCATGCAAAAACTGTCTATTTCAATTAAATTGGTGCATCCGATACGAACTTTGTTCTTTGCTATGAAGTTCCACCAGGAATGAGTTTACATGCAAAAACTGTCTATTTCAACTAAATTGATCCATCCAAAACGAACTTTGTACTTTGCTATGAAGTTCCACCAGGAATGAGTTTTCATGCAAGAACTGTCTATTTCAACTAAATTGGTGCATCCGATACGAACTTTGTACTTTGCTATGAAGTTCCACCAGGAATGAGTTTTCATGCAAGAACTGTCTATTTCAACTTAATTGGTGCATCCGATACGAACTTTGTTCTTTGCTATGAAGTTCCACCAGGAATGAGTTTTCATGCAAAAAATGTCTATTTCAACTAAATTGATCCATCCAAAACGAACTTTGTACTTTGCTATGAAGTTCTACCAGGAAAGAGTTTTCATGCAAAAACTGTCTATTTCAACTAACTTTGTCCATCCAAAACGAACTTTGTACTTTGCTATGAAGTTCCACCAGGAATGAGTTTTCATGCAAAAACTGTCTATTTCAACTAACTTTGTCCATCCAAAACGAACTTTGTACTTTGCTATGAAGTTCCACCAGGAATGAGTTTTTATGCAAAAACTGTCTATTTCAACTAACTTTGTCCATCCAAAACGAATTTTGTACTTTGCTATGAAGTTCTACCAGGAATGAGTTTTCATGCAAGAACTGTCTATTTCAACTAAATTGATCCATCCAAAACGAACTTTGTACTTTGCTATGAAGTTCCACCAGGAATGAGTTTTTATGCAAAAACTGTCTATTTCAACTAACTTTGTCCATCCAAAACGAACTTTGTACTTTGCTATGAAGTTCCACCAGGAATGAGTTTTCATGCAAAAACTGTCTATTTCAACTAAATTGGTGCATCCGATACGAACTTTGTTCTTTGCTATGAAGTTCCACCAGGAATGAGTTTACATGCAAAAACTGTCTATTTCAACTAAATTTGTCCATCCAAAACGAACTTTGTACTTTGCTATGAAGTTCCACCAGGAATGAGTTTTCATGCAAGAACTGTCTATTTCAACTAAATTGGTGCATCCGATACGAACTTTGTACTTTGCTATGAAGTTCCACCAGGAATGAGTTTTCATGCAAGAACTGTCTATTTCAACTAAATTGGTGCATCCGATACGAACTTTGTTCTTTGCTATGAAGTTCCACCAGGAATGAGTTTTCATGCAAGAACTGTCTATTTCAACTTAATTGGTGCATCCGATACGAACTTTGTTCTTTGCTATGAAGTTCCACCAGGAATGAGTTTTCATGCAAAAAATGTCTATTTCAACTAAATTGATCCATCCAAAACGAACTTTGTACTTTGCTATGAAGTTCTACCAGGAATGAGTTTTCATGCAAAAACTGTCTATTTCAACTAACTTTGTCCATCCAAAACGAACTTTGTACTTTGCTATGAAGTTCCACCAGGAATGAGTTTTCATGCAAAAACTGTCTATTTCAACTAATTTTGTCCATCCAAAACGAACTTTGTACTTTGCTATGAAGTTCCACCAGGAATGAGTTTTTATGCAAAAACTGTCTATTTCAACTAAATTGATCCATCCAAAACGAACTTTGTACTTTGCTATGAAGTTCCACCAGGAATGAGTTTTCATGCAAAAACTGTCTATTTCAACTAAATTCGTCCATCCGATACGAACTTTGTACTTTGCTATGAAGTTCCACCAGGAATGAGTTTTCATGCAAAAACTGTCTATTTCAACTAACTTTGTCCATCTAAAACGAACTTTGTACTTTGCTATGAAGTTCCACCAGGAATGAGTTTTTATGCAAAAACTGTCTATTTCAACTAACTTTGTCCATCCAAAACGAACTTTGTACTTTGCTATGAAGTTCCACCAGGAAAGAGTTTTCATGCAAAAACTGTCTATTTCAACTAAATTGATCCATCCAAAACGAACTTTGTACTTTGCTATGAAGTTCCACCAGGAATGAGTTTTTATGCAAAAACTGTCTATTTCAACTAACTTTGTCCATCCAAAACGAACTTTGTACTTTGCTATGAAGTTCCACCAGGAATGAGTTTTCATGCAAAAACTGTCTATTTCAACTAACTTTGTCCATCCAAAACGAACTTTGTACTTTGCTATGAAGTTCCACCAGGAATGAGTTTTTATGCAAAAACTGTCTATTTCAACTAACTTTGTCCATCCAAAACGAACTTTGCACTTTGCTATGAAGTTCCACCAGGAATGAGTTTTCATGCAAAAACTGTCTATTTCAACTAAATTGATCCATCCAAAACGAACTTTGTACTTTGCTATGAAGTTCCACCAGGAATGAGTTTTTATGCAAAAACTGTCTATTTCAACTAACTTTGTCCATCCAAAACGAACTTTGTACTTTGCTATGAAGTTCCACCAGGAATGAGTTTTCATGCAAAAACTGTCTATTTCAATTAAATTGGTGCATCCGATACGAACTTTGTTCTTTGCTATGAAGTTCCACCAGGAATGAGTTTACATGCAAAAACTGTCTATTTCAACTAAATTGATCCATCCAAAACGAACTTTGTACTTTGCTATGAAGTTCCACCAGGAATGAGTTTTCATGCAAGAACTGTCTATTTCAACTAAATTGGTGCATCCGATACGAACTTTGTACTTTGCTATGAAGTTCCACCAGGAATGAGTTTTCATGCAAGAACTGTCTATTTCAACTTAATTGGTGCATCCGATACGAACTTTGTTCTTTGCTATGAAGTTCCACCAGGAATGAGTTTTCATGCAAAAAATGTCTATTTCAACTAAATTGATCCATCCAAAACGAACTTTGTACTTTGCTATGAAGTTCTACCCGGAAAGAGTTTTCATGCAAAAACTGTCTATTTCAACTAACTTTGTCCATCCAAAACGAACTTTGTACTTTGCTATGAAGTTCCACCAGGAATGAGTTTTCATGCAAAAACTGTCTATTTCAACTAACTTTGTCCATCCAAAACGAACTTTGTACTTTGCTATGAAGTTCCACCAGGAATGAGTTTTTATGCAAAAACTGTCTATTTCAACTAACTTTGTCCATCCAAAACGAATTTTGTACTTTGCTATGAAGTTCTACCAGGAATGAGTTTTCATGCAAGAACTGTCTATTTCAACTAAATTGATCCATCCAAAACGAACTTTGTACTTTGCTATGAAGTTCCACCAGGAATGAGTTTTTATGCAAAAACTGTCTATTTCAACTAACTTTGTCCATCCAAAACGAACTTTGTACTTTGCTATGAAGTTCCACCAGGAATGAGTTTTCATGCAAAAACTGTCTATTTCAACTAAATTGGTGCATCCGATACGAACTTTGTTCTTTGCTATGAAGTTCCACCAGGAATGAGTTTACATGCAAAAACTGTCTATTTCAACTAAATTGATCCATCCAAAACGAACTTTGTACTTTGCTATGAAGTTCCACCAGGAATGAGTTTTCATGCAAGAACTGTCTATTTCAACTAAATTGGTGCATCCGATACGAACTTTGTACTTTGCTATGAAGTTCCACCAGGAATGAGTTTTCATGCAAGAACTGTCTATTTCAACTAAATTGGTGCATCCGATACGAACTTTGTTCTTTGCTATGAAGTTCCACCAGGAATGAGTTTTCATGCAAGAACTGTCTATTTCAACTTAATTGGTGCATCCGATACGAACTTTGTTCTTTGCTATGAAGTTCCACCAGGAATGAGTTTTCATGCAAAAAATGTCTATTTCAACTAAATTGATCCATCCAAAACGAACTTTGTACTTTGCTATGAAGTTCTACCAGGAATGAGTTTTCATGCAAAAACTGTCTATTTCAACTAACTTTGTCCATCCAAAACGAACTTTGTACTTTGCTATGAAGTTCCACCAGGAATGAGTTTTCATGCAAAAACTGTCTATTTCAACTAATTTTGTCCATCCAAAACGAACTTTGTACTTTGCTATGAAGTTCCACCAGGAATGAGTTTTTATGCAAAAACTGTCTATTTCAACTAAATTGATCCATCCAAAACGAACTTTGTACTTTGCTATGAAGTTCCACCAGGAATGAGTTTTCATGCAAAAACTGTCTATTTCAACTAACTTTGTCCATCCAAAACGAACTTTGTTCTTTGCTATGAAGTTCCACCAGGAATGAGTTTTCATGCAAAAACTGTCTATTTCAACTCAATTCGTCCATCCGATACGAACTTTGTACTTTGCTATGAAGTTCCACCAGGAATGAGTTTTCATGCAAAAACTGTCTATTTCAACTAAATTGATCCATCCAAAACGAACTTTGTACTTTGCTATGAAGTTCCACCAGGAATGAGTTTTCATGCAAAAACTGTCTATTTCAACTAAATTCGTCCATCCGATACGAACTTTGTACTTTGCTATGAAGTTCCACCAGGAATGAGTTTTCATGCAAAAACTGTCTATTTCAACTAACTTTGTCCACCCAAAACGAACTTTGTACTTTGCTATGAAGTTCCACCAGGAATGAGTTTTTATGCAAAAACTGTCTATTTCAACTAACTTTGTCCATCCAAAACGAACTTTGTACTTTGCTATGAAGTTCCACCAGGAAAGAGTTTTCATGCAAAAACTGTCTATTTCAACTAAATTGATCCATCCAAAACGAACTTTGTACTTTGCTATGAAGTTCCACCAGGAATGAGTTTTCATGCAAAAACTGTCTATTTCAACTAACTTTGTCCATCCAAAACGAACTTTGTTCTTTGCTATGAAGTTCCACCAGGAATGAGTTTTCATGCAAAAACTGTCTATTTCAACTAAATTCGTCCATCCGATACGAACTTTGTACTTTGCTATGAAGTTCCACCAGGAATGAGTTTTTATGCAAAAACTGTCTATTTCAACTAAATTGATCCATCCAAAACGAACTTTGTACTTTGCTATGAAGTTCCACCAGGAATGAGTTTTCATGCAAAAACTGTCTATTTCAACTAAATTCGTCCATCCGATACGAACTTTGTACTTTGCTATGAAGTTCCACCAGGAATGAGTTTTCATGCAAAAACTGTCTATTTCAACTAACTTTGTCCACCCAAAACGAACTTTGTACTTTGCTATGAAGTTCCACCAGGAATGAGTTTTTATGCAAAAACTGTCTATTTCAACTAACTTTGTCCATCCAAAACGAACTTTGTACTTTGCTATGAAGTTCCACCAGGAATGAGTTTTCATGCAAAAACTGTCTATTTCAACTAACTTTGTCCATCCAAAACGAACTTTGTACTTTGCTATGAAGTTCCACCAGGAATGAGTTTTCATGCAAAAACTGTCTATTTCAACTAACTTTGTCCATCCAAAACGAACTTTGTTCTTTGCTATGAAGTTCCACCAGGAATGAGTTTTCATGCAAAAACTGTCTATTTCAACTAACTTTGTCCATCCAAAACGAACTTTGTTCTTTGCTATGAAGTTCCACCAGGAATGAGTTTTCATGCAAAAACTGTCTATTTCAACTAAATTCGTCCATCCGATACGAACTTTGTACTTTGCTATGAAGTTCCACCAGGAATGAGTTTTCATGCAAAAACTGTCTATTTCAACTAACTTTGTCCACCCAAAACGAACTTTGTACTTTGCTATGAAGTTCCACCAGGAATGAGTTTTTATGCAAAAACTGTCTATTTCAACTAACTTTGTCCATCCAAAACGAACTTTGTACTTTGCTATGAAGTTCCACCAGGAAAGAGTTTTCATGCAAAAACTGTCTATTTCAACTAAATTGATCCATCCAAAACGAACTTTGTACTTTGCTATGAAGTTCCACCAGGAATGAGTTTTCATGCAAAAACTGTCTATTTCAACTAACTTTGTCCATCCAAAACGAACTTTGTTCTTTGCTATGAAGTTCCACCAGGAATGAGTTTTCATGCAAAAACTGTCTATTTCAACTAAATTCGTCCATCCGATACGAACTTTGTACTTTGCTATGAAGTTCCACCAGGAATGAGTTTTCATGCAAAAACTGTCTATTTCAACTAACTTTGTCCACCCAAAACGAACTTTGTACTTTGCTATGAAGTTCCACCAGGAATGAGTTTTTATGCAAAAACTGTCTATTTCAACTAACTTTGTCCATCCAAAACGAACTTTGTACTTTGCTATGAAGTTCCACCAGGAAAGAGTTTTCATGCAAAAACTGTCTATTTCAACTAAATTGATCCATCCAAAACGAACTTTGTACTTTGCTATGAAGTTCCACCAGGAATGAGTTTTCATGCAAAAACTGTCTATTTCAACTAACTTTGTCCATCCAAAACGAACTTTGTTCTTTGCTATGAAGTTCCACCAGGAATGAGTTTTCATGCAAAAACTGTCTATTTCAACTAACTTTGTCCATCCAAAACGAACTTTGTACTTTGCTATGAAGTTCCACCAGGAAAGAGTTTTCATGCAAAAACTGTCTATTTCAACTAAATTGATCCATCCAAAACGAACTTTGTACTTTGCTATGAAGTTCCACCAGGAATGAGTTTTCATGCAAAAACTGTCTATTTCAACTAACTTTGTCCATCCAAAACGAACTTTGTACTTTGCTATGAAGTTCCACCAGGAATGAGTTTTCATGCAAAAACTGTCTATTTCAACTAACTTTGTCCATCCAAAACGAACTTTGTTCTTTGCTATGAAGTTCCACCAGGAATGAGTTTTCATGCAAAAACTGTCTATTTCAACTAACTTTGTCCATCCAAAACGAACTTTGTTCTTTGCTATGAAGTTCCACCAGGAATGAGTTTTCATGCAAAAACTGTCTATTTCAACTAAATTGATCCAACCAAAACGAACTTTGTACTTTGCTATGAAGTTCCACCAGGAATGAGTTTTCATGCAAAAACTGTCTATTTCAACTAATTTTGTCCATCCAAAACGAACTTTGTACTTTGCTATGAAGTTCCACCAGGAATGAGTTTTTATGCAAAAACTGTCTATTTCAACTAAATTGATCCATCCAAAACGAACTTTGTACTTTGCTATGAAGTTCCACCAGGAATGAGTTTTCATGCAAGAACTGTCTATTTCAACTAACTTTGTCCATCCAAAACGAACTTTGTACTTTGCTATGAAGTTCCACCAGGAATGAGTTTTCATGCAAAAACTGTCTATTTCAACTAACTTTGTCCATCCAAAACGAACTTTGTTCTTTGCTATGAAGTTCCACCAGGAATGAGTTTTCATGCAAAAACTGTCTATTTCAACTAACTTTGTCCATCCAAAACGAACTTTGTTCTTTGCTATGAAGTTCCACCAGGAATGAGTTTTCATGCAAAAACTGTCTATTTCAACTAAATTCGTCCATCCGATACGAACTTTGTACTTTGCTATGAAGTTCCACCAGGAATGAGTTTTCATGCAAAAACTGTCTATTTCAACTAACTTTGTCCATCCAAAACGAACTTTGTACTTTGCTATGAAGTTCCACCAGGAATGAGTTTTCATGCAAAAACTGTCTATTTCAACTAACTTTGTCCATCCAAAACGAACTTTGTACTTTGCTATGAAGTTCCACCAGGAATGAGTTTTCATGCAAAAACTGTCTATTTCAACTTAATTGGTGCATCCGATACGAACTTTGTTCTTTGCTATGAAGTTCCACCAGGAATGAGTTTTTATGCAAAAACTGTCTATTCCAACTAACTTTGTCCATCCAAAACGAACTTTGTACTTTGCTATGAAGTTCCACCAGGAATGAGTTTTCATGCAAAAACTGTCTATTTCAACTAACTTTGTCCATCCAAAACGAACTTTGTACTTTGCTATGAAGTTCCACCAGGAATGAGTTTTTATGCAAGAACTGTCTATTTCAACTAACTTTGTCCATCCAAAACGAACTTTATACTTTGCTATGAAGTTCCACCAGGAATGAGTTTTTATGCAAAAACTGTCTATTTCAACTAACTTTGTCCATCCAAAACGAACTTTGTACTTTGCTATGAAGTTCTACCAGGAATGAGTTTTCATGCAAAAACTGTCTATTTCAACTAACTTTGTCCATCCAAAACGAACTTTGTACTTTGCTATGAAGTTCCACCAGGAATGAGTTTTCATGCAAGAACTGTCTATTTCAACTAAATTGATCCATCCAAAACGAACTTTGTACTTTGCTATGAAGTTCCACCAGGAATGAGTTTTCATGCAAAAACTGTCTATTTCAACTAAATTGATCCATCCAAAACGAACTTTGTTCTTTGCTATGAAGTTCCACCAGGAATGAGTTTTCATGCAAAAACTGTCTATTTCAACTAAATTGATCCATCCAAAACGAACTTTGTTCTTTGCTATGAAGTTCCACCAGGAATGAGTTTTTATGCAAAAACTGTCTATTTCAACTAACTTTGTCCATCCAAAACGAACTTTGTACTTTGATATGAAGTTCCACCAGGAATGAGTTTTCATGCAAAAACTGTCTATTTTAACTAAATTGATCCATCCAAAACGAACTTTGTACTTTGCTATGAAGTTCCACCAGGAATGAGTTTTCATGCAAAAACTGTCTATTTCAACTAACTTTGTCCATCCAAAACGAACTTTGTACTTTGCTATGAAGTTCCACCAGGAATGAGTTTTCATGCAAAAACTGTCTATTTCAACTAACTTTGTCCATCCAAAACGAACTTTGTACTTTGCTATGAAGTTCCACCAGGAATGAGTTTTCATGCAAAAACTGTCTATTTCAACTTAATTCGTCCATCCAAAACGAACTTTGTACTTTGCTATGAAGTTCCACCAGGAATGAGTTTTCATGCAAAAACTGTCTATTTCAACTAAATTGATCCATCCAAAACGAACTTTGTACTTTGCTATGAAGTTCCACCAGGAATGAGTTTTTATGCAAGAACTGTCTATTTCAACTAACTTTGTCCATCCGATTCGAACTTTGTACTTTGCTATGAAGTTCCACCAGGAATGAGTTTTCATGCAAAAACTGTCTATTTCAACTAACTTTGTCCATCCAAAACGAACTTTGTACTTTGCTATGAAGTTCCACCAGGAATGAGTTTTCATGCAAAAACTGTCTATTTCAACTAACTTTGTCCATCCAAAACGAACTTTGTACTTTGCTATGAAGTTCCACCAGGAATGAGTTTTCATGCAAAAACTGTCTATTTCAACTAAATTGATCCATCCAAAACGAACTTTGTACTTTGCTATGAAGTTCCACCAGGAATGAGTTTTCATGCAAAAACTGTCTATTTCAACTAAATTGATCCATCCAAAACGAACTTTGTTCTTTGCTATGAAGTTCCACCAGGAATGAGTTTTCATGCAAAAACTGTCTATTTCAACTAAATTGATCCATCCAAAACGAACTTTGTTCTTTGCTATGAAGTTCCACCAGGAATGAGTTTTCATGCAAAAACTGTCTATTTCAACTAACTTTGTCCATCCAAAACGAACTTTGTACTTTGCTATGAAGTTCCACCAGGAATGAGTTTTCATGCAAAAACTGTCTATTTTAACTAAATTGATCCATTCAAAACGAACTTTGTACTTTGCTATGAAGTTCCACCAGGAATGAGTTTTCATGCAAAAACTGTCTATTTCAACTAAATTGATCCATCCAAAACGAACTTTGTACTTTGCTATGAAGTTCCACCAGGAATGAGTTTTTATGCAAAAACTGTCTATTTCAACTAACTTTGTCCATCCAAAACGAACTTTGTTCTTTGCTATGAAGTTCCACCAGGAATGAGTTTTCATGCAAAAACTGTCTATTTCAACTAACTTTGTCCATCCAAAACGAACTTTGTACTTTGCTATGAAGTTCCACCAGGAATGAGTTTTCATGCAAGAACTATCTATTTCAACTAAATTGGTGCATCCGATACGAACTTTGTACTTTGCTATGAAGTTCCACCAGGAATGAGTTTTCATGCAAGAACTGTCTATTTCAACTAAATTGATCCATCCAAAACGAACTTTGTACTTTGCTATGTAGTTCTACCAGGAGTGTGTTACCATGCAAAAACTGTCTATTTCAACTAACTTTGTCCATCCAAAACGAACTTTGTACTTTGCTATGAAGTTCCACCAGGAATGAGTTTTCATGCAAAAAATGTCTATTTCAACGTAATTGGTGCATCCAAAACGAACTTTGTACTTTCCTATGGAATTCTACCAGGAACGAGTTTTCATGCAAAAACCGTCTATTTCAACGTAATTGGTGCATCCGATACGAACTTTGAACTTTGCTATGGAATTCTACCAGGAACGAGTTTTCATGCAAAAACCGTCTATTTCAACGTAATTGGTGCATCCAAAACGAACTTTGTACTTTCCTATGGAATTCTACCAGGAACGAGTTTTCATGCAAAAACCGTCTATTTCAACGTAATTGGTGCATCCAAAACGAACTTTGTACTTTCCTATGGAATTCTACCAGGAACGAGTTTTCATGCAAAAACTGTCTATTTCAACGTAATTGGTGCATCCGATACGAACTTTGTACTTTCCTATGGAATTCTACCAGGAACGAGTTTTCATGCAAAAACCGTCTATTTCAACTTAATTGGTGCATCCAAAACGAACTTTGTACTTTCCTATGGAATTCTACCAGGAACGAGTTTTCATGCAAAAACTGTCTATTTCAACGTAATTGGTGCATCCGATACGAACTTTGTACTTTGCTACGAAGTTCTACCAGGAACGAGTTTACATGCAAAAACCGTCTATTTCAACGTAATTGGTGCATCCGATACGAACTTTGAACTTTGCTATGGAATTCTACCAGGAACGAGTTTTCATGCAAAAACCGTCTATTTCAACGTAATTGGTGCATCCGATACGAACTTTGTACTTTGCTATGGAATTCTACCAGGAACGAGTTTTCATGCAAAAACTGTCTATTTCAACGTAATTGATCCATCCAAAACGAACTTTGTTCTTTGCTATGAAGTTCCACCAGGAATGAGTTTTTATGCAAAAACTGTCTATTTCAACTAAATTGATCCATCCAAAACGAACTTTGAACTTTGCTATGGAATTCTACCAGGAACGAGTTTTCATGCAAAAACTGTCTATTTCAACGTAATTGGTGCATCCGATACGAACTTTGTACTTTGCTACGAAGTTCTACCAGGAACGAGTTTACATGCAAAAACCGTCTATTTCAACGTAATTGGTGCATCCGATACGAACTTTGAACTTTGCTATGGAATTCTACCAGGAACGAGTTTTCATGCAAAAACTGTCTATTTCAACGTAATTGGTGCATCCGATACGAACTTTGAACTTTGCTATGGAATTCTACCAGGAACGAGTTTTCATGCAAAAACCGTCTATTTCAACGTAATTGGTGCATCCGATACGAACTTTGTACTTTGCTATGGAATTCTACCAGGAACGAGTTTTCATGCAAAAACTGTCTATTTCAACGTAATTGATCCATCCAAAACGAACTTTGTTCTTTGCTATGAAGTTCCACCAGGAATGAGTTTTTATGCAAAAACTGTCTATTTCAACTAAATTGATCCATCCAAAACGAACTTTGAACTTTGCTATGGAATTCTACCAGGAACGAGTTTTCATGCAAAAACTGTCTATTTCAACGTAATTGGTGCATCCGATACGAACTTTGTACTTTGCTACGAAGTTCTACCAGGAACGAGTTTACATGCAAAAACCGTCTATTTCAACGTAATTGGTGCATCCGATACGAACTTTGAACTTTGCTATGGAATTCTACCAGGAACGAGTTTTCATGCAAAAACCGTCTATTTCAACGTAATTGGTGCATCCGATACGAACTTTGAACTTTGCTATGGAATTCTACCAGGAACGAGTTTTCATGCAAAAACTGTCTATTTCAACGTAATTGGTGCATCCGATACGAACTTTGTACTTTCCTATGGAATTCTACCAGGAACGAGTTTTCATGCAAAAACTGTCTATTTCAACGTAATTGGTGCATCCGATACGAACTTTGTACTTTCCTATGGAATTCTACCAGGAACGAGTTTTCATGCAAAAACCGTCTATTTCAACGTAATTGGTGCATCCAAAACGAACTTTGTACTTTCCTATGGAATTCTACCAGGAACGAGTTTTCATGCAAAAACCGTCTATTTCAACGTAATTGGTGCATCCAAAACGAACTTTGTACTTTCCTATGGAATTCTACCAGGAACGAGTTTTCATGCAAAAACTGTCTATTTCAACGTAATTGGTGCATCCGATACGAACTTTGTACTTTCCTATGGAATTCTACCAGGAACGAGTTTTCATGCAAAAACCGTCTATTTCAACTTAATTGGTGCATCCAAAACGAACTTTGTACTTTCCTATGGAATTCTACCAGGAACGAGTTTTCATGCAAAAACCGTCTATTTCAACGTAATTGGTGCATCCGATACGAACTTTGAACTTTGCTATGGAATTCTACCAGGAACGAGTTTTCATGCAAAAACTGTCTATTTCAACGTAATTGGTGCATCCGATACGAACTTTGAACTTTGCTATGGAATTCTACCAGGAACGAGTTTTCATGCAAAAACCGTCTATTTCAACGTAATTGGTGCATCCGATACGAACTTTGAACTTTGCTATGGAATTCTACCAGGAACGAGTTTTCATGCAAAAACTGTCTATTTCAACGTAATTGGTGCATCCGATACGAACTTTGTACTTTGCTACGAAGTTCTACCAGGAACGAGTTTACATGCAAAAACCGTCTATTTCAACGTAATTGGTGCATCCGATACGAACTTTGAACTTTGCTATGGAATTCTACCAGGAACGAGTTTTCATGCAAAAACTGTCTATTTCAACGTAATTGGTGCATCCGATACGAACTTTGTACTTTGCTACGAAGTTCTACCAGGAACGAGTTTTCATGCAAAAACCGTCTATTTCAACGTAATTGGTGCATCCGATACGAACTTTGAACTTTGCTATGGAATTCTACCAGGAACGAGTTTTCATGCAAAAACTGTCTATTTCAACGTAATTGGTGCATCCGATACGAACTTTGTACTTTGCTACGAAGTTCTACCAGGAACGAGTTTACATGCAAAAACCGTCTATTTCAACGTAATTGGTGCATCCGATACGAACTTTGAACTTTGCTATGGAATTCTACCAGGAACGAGTTTTCATGCAAAAACCGTCTATTTCAACGTAATTGGTGCATCCGATACGAACTTTGAACTTTGCTATGGAATTCTACCAGGAACGAGTTTTCATGCAAAAACTGTCTATTTCAACGTAATTGGTGCATCCGATACGAACTTTGTACTTTTGCTACGAAGTTCTACCAGGAACGAGTTTACATGCAAAAACCGTCTATTTCAACGTAATTGGTGCATCCGATACGAACTTTGAAACTTTGCTATGGAATTCTACCAGGAACGAGTTTTTCATGCAAAAACTGTCTATTTCAACGTAATTGGTGCATCCGATACGAACTTTGTACTTTGCTACGAAGTTCTACCAGGAACGAGTTTTCATGCAAAAACCGTCTATTTCAACGTAATTGGTGCATCCAAAACGAACTTTGTACTTTCCTATGGAATTCTACCAGGAACGAGTTTTCATGCAAAAACTGTCTATTTCAACGTAATTGGTGCATCCGATACGAACTTTGTACTTTTGCTATGGAATTCTACCAGGAACGAGTTTTCATGCAAAAACCGTCTATTTCAACTTAATTGGTGCATCCAAAACGAACTTTGTACTTTGCTACGAAGTTCTACCAGGAACGAGTTTACATGCAAAAACCGTCTATTTCAACGTAATTGGTGCATCCGATACGAACTTTGAACTTTGCTATGGAATTCTACCAGGAACGAGTTTTCATGCAAAAACTGTCTATTTCAACGTAATTGTGCATCCGATACGAACTTTGAACTTTGCTATGGAATTCTACCAGGAACGAGTTTTCATGCAAAAACCGTCTATTTCAACGTAATTGGTGCATCCGATACGAACTTTGAACTTTGCTATGGAATTCTAACCAGGAACGAGTTTTCATGCAAAAACTGTCTATTTCAACGTAATTGGTGCATCCGATACGAACTTTGTACTTTGCTACGAAGTTCTACCAGGAACGAGTTTACATGCAAAAACCGTCTATTTCAACGTAATTGGTGCATCCGATACGAACTTTGAACTTTGCTATGGAATTCTACCAGGAACGAGTTTTCATGCAAAAACTGTCTATTTCAACGTAATTGGTGCATCCGATACGAACTTTGAACTTTGCTATGGAATTCTACCAGGAACGAGTTTTCATGCAAAAACTGTCTATTTCAACGTAATTGGTGCATCCGATACGAACTTTGTACTTTGCTACGAAGTTCTACCAGGAACGAGTTTACATGCAAAAACCGTCTATTTCAACGTAATTGGTGCATCCGATACGAACTTTGAACTTTGCTATGAATTCTACCAGGAACGAGTTTTCATGCAAAAACTGTCTATTTCAACGTAATTGGTGCATCCGATACGAACTTTGAACTTTGCTACGAAGTTCTACCAGGAACGAGTTTACATGCAAAAACCGTCTATTTCAACGTAATTGGTGCATCCGATACGAACTTTGAACTTTGCTATGGAATTCTACCAGGAACGAGTTTTCATGCAAAAACCGTCTATTTCAACGTAATTGGTGCATCCGATACGAACTTTGAACTTTGCTATGGAATTCTACCAGGAACGAGTTTTCATGCAAAAACTGTCTATTTCAACGTAATTGGTGCATCCGATACGAACTTTGTACTTTGCTACGAAGTTCTACCAGGAACGAGTTTACATGCAAAAACCGTCTATTTCAACGTAATTGGTGCATCCGATACGAACTTTGAACTTTGCTATGGAATTCTACCAGGAACGAGTTTTCATGCAAAAACTGTCTATTTCAACGTAATTGGTGCATCCGATACGAACTTTGAACTTTGCTATGGAATTCTACCAGGAACGAGTTTTCATGCAAAAACTGTCTATTTCAACGTAATTGGTGCATCCGATACGAACTTTGAACTTTGCTATGGAATTCTACCAGGAACGAGTTTTCATGCAAAAACCGTCTATTTCAACGTAATTGGTGCATCCGATACGAACTTTGAACTTTGCTATGGAATTCTACCAGGAACGAGTTTTCATGCAAAAACTGTCTATTTCAACGTAATTGGTGCATCCGATACGAACTTTGAACTTTGCTACGAAGTTCTACCAGGAACGAGTTTACATGCAAAAACCGTCTATTTCAACGTAATTGGTGCATCCGATACGAACTTTGAACTTTGCTATGGAATTCTACCAGGAACGAGTTTTCATGCAAAAACTGTCTATTTCAACGTAATTGGTGCATCCGATACGAACTTTGAACTTTGCTATGGAATTCTACCAGGAACGAGTTTTCATGCAAAAACTGTCTATTTCAACGTAATTGGTGCATCCGATACGAACTTTGAACTTTGCTACGAAGTTCTACCAGGAACGAGTTTACATGCAAAAACCGTCTATTTCAACGTAATTGGTGCATCCGATACGAACTTTGAACTTTGCTATGGAATTCTACCAGGAACGAGTTTTCATGCAAAAACCGTCTATTTCAACGTAATTGGTGCATCCGATACGAACTTTGAACTTTGCTATGGAATTCTACCAGGAACGAGTTTTCATGCAAAAACTGTCTATTTCAACGTAATTGGTGCATCCGATACGAACTTTGAACTTTGCTATGGAATTCTACCAGGAACGAGTTTTCATGCAAAAAACTGTCTATTTCAACGTAATTGGTGCATCCGATACGAACTTTGTACTTTCCTATGGAATTCTACCAGGAACGAGTTTTCATGCAAAAACTGTCTATTTCAACGTAATTGGTGCATCCGATACGAACTTTGTACTTTCCTATGGAATTCTACCAGGAACGAGTTTTCATGCAAAAACTGTCTATTTCAACGTAATTGGTGCATCCGATACGAACTTTGTACTTTCCTATGGAATTCTACCAGGAACGAGTTTTCATGCAAAAACTGTCTATTTCAACGTAATTGGTGCATCCGATACGAACTTTGAACTTTGCTATGGAATTCTACCAGGAACGAGTTTTCATGCAAAAACCGTCTATTTCAACGTAATTGGTGCATCCGATACGAACTTTGAACTTTGCTATGGAATTCTACCAGGAACGAGTTTTCATGCAAAAACCGTCTATTTCAACGTAATTGGTGCATCCGATACGAACTTTGAACTTTGCTATGGAATTCTACCAGGAACGAGTTTTCATGCAAAAACTGTCTATTTCAACGTAATTGGTGCATCCGATACGAACTTTGTACTTTGCTACGAAGTTCTACCAGGAACGAGTTTACATGCAAAAACCGTCTATTTCAACGTAATTGGTGCATCCGATACGAACTTTGAACTTTGCTATGGAATTCTACCAGGAACGAGTTTTCATGCAAAAACCGTCTATTTCAACGTAATTGGTGCATCCGATACGAACTTTGTACTTTGCTACGAAGTTCTACCAGGAACGAGTTTACATGCAAAAACCGTCTATTTCAACGTAATTGGTGCATCCGATACGAACTTTGAACTTTGCTATGGAATTCTACCAGGAACGAGTTTTCATGCAAAAACTGTCTATTTCAACGTAATTGGTGCATCCGATACGAACTTTGAACTTTGCTATGGAATTCTACCTAGGAACGAGTTTTCATGCAAAAACCGTCTATTTCAACGTAATTGGTGCATCCGATACGAACTTTGAACTTTGCTATGGAATTCTACCAGGAACGAGTTTTCATGCAAAAACTGTCTATTTCAACG